>NC_092151.1:20994894-21118860 GCF_045791955.1 Oncorhynchus clarkii lewisi | reverse complement strand
TCTCCCACTGACCTTACTGTATCACCCAATACTCTGACTTACTGTATCACACCCAATACTCCCTGACTTACTGTATCACCTGACCATACTCCCAGACTTACTGTATCACCCCATACTCCAGAACTTACTGTATCACCCCATACTCCCTGACTTACTGTATCACCCCATACTCCCTGACTTACTGTATCACCCCATACTCCCTGACTTACTGTATCACCCCATACTCCCAGATGTACTGTATCACCCCATACTCCCTGACTTACTGTATCACCCCATACTCCCTGACTTACTGTATCACCCCATACTCCCTGACTTACTGTATCACCCCATACTCCCTGATGTACTGTATCACCCCATACTCCCAGATGTACTGTATCACCCCCATACTCCCTGACTTACTGTATCACCCCATACTCCCTGACTTACTGTATCACCCCATACTCCCTGACTTACTGTATCACCCCATACTCTCTGACTTACTGTATCACCCCATACTCCAGACTTACTGTATCACCCCATACTCCCAGACTTACTGTATCACCCCATACTCCCAGACTTACTGTATCACCCCATACTCCCTGACTTACTGTATCACCCCATACTCCCTGACTTACTGTATCACCCCATACTCCCTGACTTACTGTATCACCCCATACTCCCTGACTTACTGTATCACCCCATACTCCCTGACTTACTGTATCACCCCATACTCCAGACTTACTGTATCACCCTATACTCCCAGACTTACTGTATCACCCCATACTCCCAGACTTACTGTATCACCCCGTACTCACAGACTTACTGTATCACCCCATATTCCCAGACTTACTGTATCACCCCATACTCCAGACTTACTGTATCACCCCATACTCCCTGACTTACTGTATCACCCCATACTCCCTGACTTACTGTATCACCCCATACACCTTGACTTTCTGTATCACCCCATACTCCCTGACTTACTGTATCACCCCATACTCCCTGACTTACTGTATCACCCCATACTCCCTGACTTACTGTATCACCCCATACTCCCAGACTTACTGTATCACCCCCTTACTGCAGTCACCAACCTCTCCATCCTCTCTCTACCTTACTGCAGTCACCAACCTCTCCATCCTCTCTCTACCTAACTGCAGTCACCAACCTCTCCATCCTCTCTCTACCTTACTGCAGCCACCAACCTCTCCATCCTCTCTACCTTACTGCAGTCACCAACCTCTCCATCCTCACTCTACCTTACTGCAGTCACCAACCTCTCCATCCTCTCTACCTTACTGCAGTCACCAACCTCTCCATCCTCTCTCTACCTTACTGTAGTCACCAACCTCTCCATCCTCTCTCTACCTTACTGCAGTCACCAACCTCTCCATCCTCTCTACCTTACTGCAGTCACCAACCTCTCCATCCTCTCTACCTTACTGCAGTCACCAACCTCTCCATCCTCTCTCTACCTTATTCTCACCAACCTCTCCATCCTCTCTCTACCTTACTGCAGCCACCAACCTCTCCATCCTCTCTCTACCTTACTGCAGTCACCAACCTCTCCATCCTCTCTCTACCTTACTGTAGTCACCAACCTCTCCATCCTCTCTCTACCTTACTGCAGTCACCAACATCTCCATCATCTCTACCTTACTGCAGTCACCAACCTCTTCATCCTATCTCTACCTAACTGCAGTCACCAACCTTTCCATCCTCTCTCTACCTTACTGCAGTCACCAACCTCTCCATCCTCTCTCTACCTTACTGTAGTCACCAACCTCTCCATCCTCTCTCTACCTTACTGCAGTCACCAACATCTCCATCATCTCTACCTTACTGCAGTCACCAACCTCTTCATCCTATCTCTACCTAACTGCAGTCACCAACCTTTCCATCCTCTCTCTACCTTACTGCAGTCACCAACCTCTCCATCCTCTCTCTACCTAACTGCAGTCACCAACCTCTCCATCCTCTCTCTACCTAACTGCAGTCACCAACCTTTCCATCCTCTCTCTACCTTATCTGCAGTCTGCAACATCTCCTTCCTCTACTTGCCTTGCTGTTGTCTGTAGTCTCCTACCTCCCATTATTCTGCCTTATTGCAGTCTCCAAGTCTCCAAACTCCTCTTCTTGTCCCTGCTTCCCTGCCATACTGCAGTCTCCAACCTCCCCTACCTCTTCAACCCTCTCCCTACCTTACAGTCTCCAACTCCATGGCTGATTTAGCCCAATGTCTCCAACATGGTTGGTTAAGGCCAATTCTTTAAGGGTCAGGGCTTAAGACTGGATCCTGGCTCGAAACATGGCTCTGATTTGTTGGGTCACTAGAAAACTTTAAAAACTGTAAAAACTGTAGGTGGGTCGCAGCAGAGACCCAGTTACAGTTAGGAACCCAAGTTTATAGTGTGGTGTTGTAAGGTGGATGAGTTCTGCAGAGAAATAGGGCTCTGTTTAACTCTATCTCTCTCCTGTTCCTCACATTTGGGGCTGTGTGTTTTTTACGAGGGGAAAACCCAACTCATGCTCTCTAAGACAGAAACAGGACAGGTCCCTAATGCACTACAGCTGGCCCCTTCCCAGAGAGAGAGTGTAACGAGAGAGAAAGCAAAAGAGGAGGGAGAGAGAGATATTGAGTAGGAGAGCGAGCAGGCAAGTAATACTTGCCCAGGAGTATCATTATCATCATCATGATCATCATCAGAATAGATTTACGCACTTGCAACCTTCTTTTTCCAGGAACAAAATATTATGTTGCAATCTAGTGGTTTCTAAAATACCAGAAAATGAAATCCATGACATAATTCCCATGTAAATCACCTGAAACAGTAAGGTTGCTGACAGTGTGGTAGTGATTTATACAGCTCAGAACGTACAGTATATGTGAGCTGCCTCATGCACAGTGGACGTGACATGGCTATAGGGACAGGGGACAGACTGCAGCCCAGCCAACCAGATGGCCTGGCCCAGCCAAACACATGACATCAGACCTGGACTGGAGCTAAGCAGGAGCTGTTCCCCTCACAGTGTGAGTGAGCAGGCTAACTAACTCCCCTGAGGATCTCTGCTCAGAGTAATGCCAGCTATAAACGCCCCCAACACTCACACAGAGAGAGAGAACGAGGGGGGTGGGGGTGGAGAGGACAATATAGTGATGGAGAGGGAGTGAACGACAGAGAGAGAGAGGGAAAAAGAAAGTGAAAGGTTGGGAAAGAGAGAGAGGGAGTGAGAAGGGGTGGGGGGGGGGGGGGGGGGGTGTAAAGATTTACTAGGGGTCCACAGATGTTGTTGGATGCCAAACTCATATTTCTCGGTGGTTTACACAGACAGCCTGTGGGTGGATTATATGGGCAGACAATGTAAAGACTGAGTAAGGTTAGAAAAGAGAGAGGGCTAACATGTTGGCTTAAGATGTGCTCCAGTGTTGAAACATAGCAGGTTATGTGAAGCCAAAAGGGTGCGTGTGTGTGTGTGTGTGTGTGTGTGTGTGTGTGTGTGTGCTTGTGTGTGCTTGTGTGTGCATGTGTGTGTGTGTGCGTGTGCGTGTGTGTGTGTGTGTGCTTGTGTGTGTGTGTGTGCTTATGCCAAAGAATCTCCCAAGGGAAAAAGGAGGTTGGAGGTGTACAGTTGTTGTAAAACTGCACATTTTAACACAGTTCAGACACCATGCTGTCTAAAAATATAGACCTCCTGGCAGTTAGAGAGAGAGGGTTATTATGCTGACAGATTGACACCACTGGCACTGACACTTCCACTAGTTTATTCTTGACGGCTGACGTCTCTCTGAGATGGATTGCCTTTTACAGCCTGTTGCTGTGAGCTGACACCGTTCTGATTCTGCATTCTCTGTTAACGTTGAGATTCTTGTTAGTTTTTTATTTACTATGGCACAGCATCGAACATCTGACCCCATCTGACCCCCATGGTTCATCTGTATATCTGTCCCCCATCTAACCCTCATCTGACCCCCATGGTTCATCTGGTGATCTGACCCCCCATCTAACCCTCATCTGACCCCCATGGTTAATCTGGATATCTGACCCCCATCTAACCCTCATCTGACCCCTATGGTTCATCTGGATATCTGACCCCCATCTAACCCTCATCTGACCCCCATGGTTCATCTGGAAATCTGACCCCCATCTAACCCTCATCTGACCCCCATGGTTCATCTGGAACATTACTGTACCTTGACTGTTATCTCAGGTGGGGGTATATGTTCCTGTTAAAGGTGTTGTGACCACAGCTCAGCATCTCCCGTCTTTCTGTCTCTGCAGGGAAGGAACCAGAGATCACCTCTCCTGGACCTGTGACGACCACAGACGCTCGCAGGACAGACACAGCTCCAGACAAACCTGATGCCATCTACCACACAGGCAGAACTGACCACACAGTTACAGACCCGATTCACTCAGCCAGAACTGACCACACAGTTACGGACAGAACTCACTCAGCCAGAACTGACCACACAGTTACAGACAGAACTCACACAGCCAGAACTGACCACACAGTTACAGACCCAACTCACACAGCCAGAACTGACCACACAGTTACAGAACCAAATCACACAGCCAGAACTGACCACACAGTTACAGACCCAACTCACACAGCCAGAACTGACCACACAGTTACGGACAGAACTCACTCAGCCAGAACTGACCACACAGTTACAGACAGAACTCACACAGCCAGAACTGACCACACAGTTACAGACCCAACTCACACAGCCAGAACTGACCACACAGTTACAGAACCAAATCACACAGACAGAACTGACCACACAGTTACAGACCCAACTCACACAGCCAGAACTGACCACACAGTTACAGACAGAACTCACACAGCCATAACTGACCACGCAGTTACAGACAGAACTCACACAGCCAGAACTGACCACACAGTTACAAACAGAACTCACACAGTTACAGAGAAACCTCACCCCACAGACAGACCACACCAGACTACTGGAGAGCAAGACAGAAGTCAGCATGCAGGTGGACTACATGAGACAGCTTATACAGGCACAGACAGACATCACACAGCTACTGACAGAACACACACCACCAAAGACAAACATCACACCACTGACTATACGACAATAGACAAAGACAGAACTACAGGCAGAAAGACAGACTTCTCTGTTGGTACCACTCTGTTCCCTGAGTATGACGTGGATGACTTTGGCCCAGACCTAACCAAGGTAGAGTCAGTTCCAAGCAGGGGTGATACCCTGTTCCCTATGCAGCTGCCCCCTCTCCCCACCACCCGCTCCCAGCCCATCCACCCCCACCTCGACATCAACCAGGGGGGAGACCAGGTGGGACAGGGAGAGACTCAGTTAGGCTCAGGCAGAGGGGAGAGCAGTGGGAGTGGGGAGGGGAGCAGTAGTGACGGGGGAAGTGAGGGGGAGGACAGGGTAGTAGTGATTCCTACACAGGGCTTCATGGCCGGGACAGGGATGGGATCAGACCCTTCACGCCCAGGACAACCAGGTTACCCAGGACGTCCAGGGTCAGTCACCCCAGAGCAGGGCCAACCAGGCTGGGACAGAGTGACAGGACAGAAGCCTGCTGTGGTCTACAAGGAGGAGGAGGGTCAGAGCTCTAGAAAAACAACCCATGGCATAGCAGGAGCCATGGAATCATACAGCGTGGACCAATCGGTGGCGATCCCTCATGAGGCATCTCCCACCAAACCACCCTTCCACCTCATCATTGTCAACGTGCATGACAAGAACCAAACAGGTGAGAGTTTACTGTTGACTCTAGTGACATGGTGTGGAGATAAACACAATGTTGTTTAATGTACTTCACAACCAGCCTAACTCTTATCTCAGGACTGCTAAGTAGACGCACTGTAACACCTGTGTTTAGAGGTATTTTCCTCACGATTGTATCACCAAACTATGCAGTGTCTCAGCCCTCTTGTTGTGAAGTGACTTTAATGTTGTGTACTCTAATATTCTGAGTCTCTGTGGGTTACTGTGTGCTGAAGGACTCTGTACTCACTGTACCCACAGTGGCCTGTTTATATTGATGCTCTGTAGGCAGACCGAATAGAGAGAGAGAGAGATGACATGGAAAGAGTATACAGGACACATTGTTAAAGAGTGTGTGTGCCATGGACAGGAAGGAGACAGTGACCACTCTTAAACCAGACTACTGCTGGACAACTGTGACCTAAACTGACCTGATACATCTCCATAATATATTCATATCTCCAGATTACCACCCAAGACACATTTATGAGGGGTCTCTGAGATCTGTCATATCAGGAAGCCTTGGCTGCTGTAGGACTTCAGGATCTGTGGGAGCATTTTTAGATTCAGGGCTGACCTCATTTAGCTGCGTGTGTGTGTTTGCTTGCAGTCATGCCTTGAAGAAATGTGTGGCTTGACGAGGTTGAGCTCTGGATGCTTTCTAGGTGTTTTATGTCTTGTTTTAATAGAGAAGTTGTATCATTATCACCCCTGTCCATTTACAAGCAACACCCGTTTACATGCAAACACATCACATTCTGCACAAACAAAATCTGTTGGTCTTAGCTTGGTCTTCCAGAGAGAGTGAAAAAGAGAGAAAGACGCGCACACACACACACACACACACACACACACACACACTACAAGTAGGCCTAAGCATTTCGTTGGATGGTGTATACCATGTGTATCATGTACATTATGACCAATAAAACTTGAAACTTAAACTTGGAACACACACACACAAGGTCAAATGGCAGAGCCTGTTTTAGCTCAATCAGCGATGTAATCATTGTCAACTAATTACTCCCTCCTTCTCCAACCTTCATCCCCCTAACTCCCCTGTCCCCGTGCCTCTCCCTCTTTCCCCTTTGATGTGCGTGAGTCGACACTGCTCCCCTACCCCCATCCAAGGTATAACATTTATGAAAGGCTATTGTTTATTATTAAAGGGGTATATTGTATATTGTAGTAAAAAGTTAGGTAACATTTCACCCAGTAACTCAATAAGAGCTCAGTTCTTAAGTGGGTTATAGTCCCATTGTTTCTACATTAGAGGAAATTGAGAAATTGAAATATATAGTATTATGGTTCACACATCCTGTTTCACATATAGTAGATCTTTTTGATTCAGGGTCACAATTGGACACCTCTTTAGGTTGGGAGTGGGTTTTATTAAGACGGGTAAGTCTGACGCACACACACACATAAGTCATTTATTAGATGCTGTTATCCAGAGGGACTTACAGGAGCTCAAGGGCATGTCGACAGATCTTTCACCCAGTTGCCTCAGGGATTTGAACCAGTGACCCTTAGTTCACTGGCCCATCGCTCTTAACCGCTAGGCCGGATATATATACAGTATATACATACACATATATATATATATATATATATATATACACACACACACACACACACACACACACACACACACACACACACACACACACACACACACACACACACACACACAGACAGATTAAAATGATTTATTTATACCATCTCGTCACGGTTTTTATTTGTCCCCAGAGATATAACTAACCTCAGGTTTAGTGCTGCCTGTCCATATGTGCTTCCCCCTTGCACCCGTTCCCACGATATATGTTCCATGTGTACCATAAAGACCTAATGAAGACACACAAACCTGCCTTGTTCCAGTAATACGTCTGGCTCGGATCGACCCAGTCGTAGCCAACACACAGCAGACACTATTCACTCTTTGTGGATGCTATTGCAATGCTGAAACAATTATAATTTATCAGCAATGTGGAAGAGGGATTCCCCATGGTGTTTCTGGTAGACCTTAATCTGCAGGTCCTGATGCACACACACACACACACACACACACACACACACACACACACACACACACACACACACACACAATGTAGATTTCAAGAGGTATCCAAACCTCTCAAAGGTCCTTGTATACATGGACACTGAAAGATAAAGAAACCTCCTCCTCCAAACAGCTAGGCTGCCTCTAACAGCTGAAACAGAGCAGTACCTAGCCAACTGTTTTTCTTTGGTCTGGAGGTCACATACTGCAAGCCTATGAATGTGGCTGAGACTGACAAATATAAGTATCACAGTGTATCAGAGGCTGTCCAAGCGTGCTACGAAGGGCTGGTATTTTATGTAGCAGTCAAATGACATGCAAGAAAGCACATCATCATCAACATCGTGGGATATGTCCACAAGGGAGCATTTTTCTTGTTTTACTATCCTTGTGGGTCCCCACTAGGATAGAACCAACCCACACACACACACACTCTGACTTCTCCCTGTGTTGCCCTGTGTTTCCAGTCGACCACATCCTGCAGATCCTTGGCCAGCCTCTAGGGGGTAATGGAGATTTCCAGTCCCCTCTCATCCCAGCCTTCCCATTCATCCAGACTGAGGCCATCCAGGGCAGCGAGGACAGTATCCATCCCATCACTCTCCCCCCAACACTCAGCTTCATCAACGGGAAACACCAGGTCAGATTTACTGTGGTTGTCTGGATTTGTGAGATATATTCAGCATCTCTTTCAAGGACAATGGAAGTAGAAAATCATCATCAGGATGGGTTGCATAAAGTGACACAACAGGAAAATGAAAATTAATTCATTCATTTAGGTGACTCTGGAGCCAGAGCTGCCGGGGAAGGAGCAGGAGGCGAGAGGAGACCAGTTTGAGACGGCCACACCAGTCCACAGTGAACTGGGGGAAGAGATGGATCATGACGAGGAGGAGAAGAGCCTTACTCCCTTTGACTATGGAGCCATTCATACTGGAGAGACCAGAGAGTCCACTACTACAGACAGAGACACAGACAGAGACACAACTACAGACAGAGACACAGACAGAGACACAACCACAGACAGAGACACAACTACAGACAGAGACACAGCCAGAGACACAACTACAGACACAGACAGAGACACACACACATACAGAGACACAGACAGACACACAACTTCAGATACAGACAGAGATACAGACAGACACACAACTTCAGACACAGACAGCGATACAGACAGAGACACAGACAGAGACACAGATAGACACACAACTTCAGTCACAGACCGATATACAGACAGAGAGAGGACACAGACAGGAGGAAAGACAGAAAGCTCCAAAGAAACAACCCCTTCTTCCCTACACACATCCCCAGGCTCTTCCCCAGTCTCTTCCCCAGGCTCTTCCGCAGTCTCTTCCCCAGGCTCTTCCCCGGTCTCTTCCCCAGTCTCTTCCCTAGTCTCTTCCCCAGTCTCTTTCCCTGTCTCTTCCCCAGTCTCTTCCCCAGTCTCTTCCCCAGGCTCTTCCCCGGTCTTTTCCCCAGTCTCTTCCCTAGTCTCTTCCCCAGTCTCTTCCCTAGTCTCTTCCCCAGTCTCTTTCCCTGTCTCTTCCCCAGTCTCAGCCTCATCCCCTGGTTCCCCCGATACTTCCCCAGATGGCATCTTCCCCTATGAGGACATGAAGTGGTCAAGCGGTCATACCCAGGAGGGCTCAGCAGATGATACCCGGCCCACCCCAGCCTCAGATAGCCAACCAGGTGTGGTCACGGACGAGACAGAGATTGGAGGGGCGGAGAGCGTCGCACACACTCCATCTCACAAACACTACACTTACACCAAAGACACACAAACTCCCTCACAGACCGAGGTAGGAGACTTTGAGGGATCTACGTCGACAGAAGAGGAAGGCTCAGCCCAGGAGGTGTACCCACATGAAGACCCCAGATTCACCAGCCCTGGCAGCCCTGGAGCCATTGAGGCTCCACTGTTGGGGCCTGGGGTGGAGGGACAGGTGACTGTTACACCCGAACCGGGAGCCAGACCAGGAGCCAGACCAGCCCAGGCAGGAGAGACTGTAGGAGACCGCACTGCAAATCACATAGACTCTTCTACACAGCACACAGACTACCCCCTCCAGGCTACCACGCAGGATAAAGATCTCTCCACTCTCCACACTAAGGATCAGACCAGATACCCACCTACACATGGGAAGGACCAAACCACCCAGCATGCCACACACGATAGAGATCACTCCACATACTCTAAGGATCATACCAGATACCTCACTACACAAACCACCCAGCATCCAACACATGATAGAGATCACTCCACACACACTAAGGATCAGACCAGATACCCCACTACACAAACCACCCAGCATCCAACACACGATAGAGATCACCTCACACACACTAAAGAGCAAACCAAACAACCCTCTCACCCTAGATTCCCTACCACCCACCACCAGGAGCAAACCAGCCTCTTTACCACTGATCAGAAGACCACACTGCACCTGAACCTGACACACACACCCCCTGCACACCCCTCCACTCCACCTCCCACCCGCCCCTCCAATCCACCTTCTGCACACCCCTCCACTCCACCTCCCACCCGCCCCTCCAATCCACCTTCTGCACATCCCTCCACTCCACCTCTCGCCCGCCTTTCCACTCCACCTTCTGCACATCCCTCCACTCCACCTCTTACCCGCCTTTCCACTCCACCTCTCACCCACTCCTCCACTCCACCTCTCACCCACTCCTCCACTCCACCTTCTGCACATCCCTACACTCCACCTCCCACCCACTCCTCCACTCCACCTCACCCCTCCACTCCACCTCCTGCCCACCCCATCACTTCATTTCCCACCCACCCCTCCACTCCACCTCCTGCTCGCCCCTCCCGCCCCATCCCTGACTGGGCCCTGACCACTCAGACCCTCCTGCCTGATGGGGAGGAGTTTGTGGATTATGACCATGTGAATGGTTCTCCTCTGCTGGAGGCCAGTCCCCCTGTTCCTGAGCAACCCCAGTCCACCTATCAGCCTGAAACAGGAACTGACTACTACATCGAGGCCCAGACCGTCGATGTCAGACGTAGGTGTAAATCTCAGAGCCTATTCAATGTTTAACGATGGGTGTATGATGTCACCATGGCCATTAGTTGTTGTTGAACGTTGATGATAATAATAATGTTATTGATAATGATAATAATGTTATTGATGATGATAATAATGTTATTAATAATGATCGTAATGTTATTGATGATGATAATAATGTTATTAATTATGATAAATGTTCTTGATGATGATAATAATTGATGATGAAAATAATGTTATTGATGATGATAATAATAATGTTATTGACGATGATAACAATGTTATTAATGATGATAATAATGTTATTAATGATGACAATAATGTTATTGATGATGATAATAATGTTATTAATGATGATAATAATGTTATTAATAATGATCATAATGTTATTGATGATGATAATAATGTTATTGATGATGATAATAATTGATGATGATAATAATGTTATTAATAATGATCGTAATGTTATTGATGATGATAATGTTATTGATGATGATAATAATGTTATTAATAATGATTGTAATGTTATTGATGATGATAATAATGTTATTAATGATGATAAAAATGTTATTGATGATGATAATAATTGATGATGAAAATAATGTTATTGATGATGATAATAATAATGTTATTGATGATGATAATAATGTTATTAATGATGATAATAATGTTATTTATGATGATAATAATGTTATTGATGATGATGATGATAATAATGTTCTTGATGACAATGATGCTGATGATGATGACAATGATAGCGATGACGATGTTAACTTTGCGATGATGCTAATGATAACTGCTGTGATGATGAGGATATGTGTGTGTCTTTTCTCAGCTCTGCAGCAGTGCACGGTAAATGTGTGTCTGAACAAAGCATCTTGCTACCAGAGAGGCAACGCCAGCATCTGTGTATGTGCACCTGGATACACCGGACAGCGTTGCCAAACAGGTACACACATCTCCATAATATATTCATGTCTCCAGATTACCACCCAAGACACAATTATGAGGGGTTTCTGAGATCTGTCATGTCAGGAAGCCTTGGCTGCTGTAGGACTTCAGGGCTGACCTCATTTAGCTGCGTGTGTGTGTGCGTGCTTGCAGTCATGCCTTGAGGACATGTGTGGCTTGACGAGGTTGAGCTCTGGATGCTTTCTAGGTGTTTTATGTCTTGTTTTAATAGAGAAGTTGTATCATTATCACCCCTGTCCATTTACAAGCAACACCCGTGTACATGCACACACATCACATTCTGCACAAACATAATCTGTTGGTCTTAGCTTGGTCCTCCAGAGAGAGTGAAAAAGAGAGAAAGACACGCACGCGCATGCACACACACACACACACACACACACACACACAGTTATATTATATTCTATGTCATTTGTGTAGATGTTGATGAGTGCCAATCCAACCCGTGTGCTAATGGAGCCACCTGTATGGACGGAGTCAACTCCTTCAGCTGTGTGTGTCTGCCCAGCTACGCAGGACAGCTCTGTGAACAAGGTAACACACACACAGCAGTGCAGCTGTTTTAAAACCCTAATCAAAGCTTTTACAAGAAAGAGGCAGCCTTTCAAGACAACTCACAGTTCTGACCAAAAGTGTTAAATGGTTCTAGTGGAACTGCCAGCTCTTGGTCGTATTTAGTCAGTAAACAGACTCCATTCTCTGGATCAGGCTGAGAACACCATTGTCCAAGGTTGACTATGGCTTTGTATAGGGTGCATCACACACACAGACACATACGCATTCACACACACACACACACACACACACACACACACACACACACACACACACACACACACACACACACACACACACACACACACACACACACACACACACACACACACACACACACACACACACACACACACACACACACACACACACAGTGAGTCATGTCTATGCACTCTGGATATCCCCTAACGCTGGGCGTTGGCTGCACACTAGATTAGTTCCAGCACCATCCCCAGTACTGCTACTTTTACTCAGCAACTATACTGTACATACATGCATGCTCACATGCATACACCCAATAACATGTGCATTCACCCTCGTACTGTATCTGTAACAGTACATACACAAATATCATGCTAAACAAGCACACTGACAGCCACACCTGGTGAGCCACAGCTGTGTTCTAATGCTATTGAGCCAGAGGAGAGAGGGCAAGGACAGAATCAGTCCATTATTTTATTAGAAAGATGTTGCAGCTGTGGTGGACTGGATCAATGCAGGCTGTACTAACCACTGGCATGGACCAAACCAACTCTTTATCCAATACAGCGCTGATCATTGACAAGTTTGTGGATGTTTGTGTTTGTGTGTGTGAGCATGTGTGTATGTAAGCGCGTGTGTGTGTGAGCATCTGTGTGTGTGTGTGAGCCTGTATGTGTGTGTGTGTGTGTGTAGCCAGTGACGGGGATATGATAAGTTAATAAAGGTGATCTGAAGCTCGCTGATGATAGATGCACCTTGAGGACTTGATTAAAAGTCATTTCATTGTCAATTGCACTCAAGGTCCAACTGAAACTTCCTCCTTTAACCCATCCCCTCTGAATCTGAGAGGGCGTTACCTGCTTTACTCACGGGCAGAAATACAGATTGTTGGCTTGTTGGCTCAGGGATTCAAATGATTCAAATGGTAAACCTTTCGGTTACTGGCCCAGTGCTCTAACCGCAAGGCCACCTGCCGGCCCATAACCCACCACCTGACACACATCACAGACATGCTTAGTCTACCAGTCTTGCTTTAACCCTTTATAATGTTTGCATGTTTCTGTAGACATTATAAGTGATGACGTAACAAACACCTGCCTGTTCAGCCCATACGATATGAATAACACTGGTCATTCCCTAGCAATGAACTTAGCAACAAGACTCACGGGAAACAAGCTAAACAGACCCGAGAAGGGGTTTTTGCAGATTGGCATTTGTCGTATCAAGTGTCTCATCATTAAATTATGTTAACGCATGATGTGTTGCTTTTCATAACATATTGAACCCATTCAACATTCTACAGTAGAACACTCAGAATAAACTTGTAGAAGAATGGAACTACTCTAAACAACTATTCAGAATTCTAATTCTATGACAACAGCTCATCCAAGCCAGCAGCATGCCAGATCATGGTTTTCTGACATAGCATTGTGGACCCACTAACATACACAAATCTTGCAAAGTCCCAAAACTACAAAGAGGGTTCAGTATGGAGTGACAGTCCCTTAATGCAGTAGCATGCTCTTCCATTCTCGACTTACACAGGTGGATCAATGTGGGTGAATGCATGAGAGCGAGCTAGCTTGTGTGTGTGTGTGTGTGTGTTTGGCCTAGAGAACAGGGAAACTTGTGAGGGTTTCCAAAGCGGATAATGAGCTCCAACTGGGAGTCTGTGAGCTCATTCAGTCAGGGACCTTTCTAAACCAGCTGGAGCTCTTTCTCTTTTACAGTCCACCCTTCGTTTTAGTTTCTCTCTCTAACTCTCTCACTCTGTTTCGATCTCTTTCACTCTCTGTTTCTCTCTCTTCTCCCCTAATTTTATGCAATTTGTTTCATCTCTGTGGATATTGTTAGCCATTGATTCATCTGTTAATCATTGATTCCTCTCTCTCCCCCAGACACGGAGGTGTGTGAGTATGGTTGGCAGAAGTTCCAGAGCCATTGTTATAAGTACATCACCCACCGTCGCACCTGGGACGCTGCCGAGAGAGAGTGTCGTGTCCAAGGAGCCCACCTAGCCAGTGTCCTGTCACAGGAGGAGCAGCTGTATGTCAACCGTAAGTCCCGCCTCCCTTAGGTTGTCATTGGTCACAGGTAACAGGTCCAGGTTAGGGTGAGAGGTCAGAGGGTAGAGAGTATGGAGCGTAGAGATATTGTGTGTCATATGTAGCACTCAGGACTCCATCATGAAACTGTTTTGATGAGTCTGCACAACAAACTGTACAAGATGGATGTTTGTGCAACATGCAGCTCTGGCTGTGGTAACAGCATGACAACATTTTTCCTGACTAGTTTATTGGGGACAGTTCACAGCAGGGGGTACTCACGTCATACCCTAGGGCTACTTACCTACTGTAAAGTAAGTACCCCCTCTGATTTGTTCTGTATCATTCATACACACACCTCAAACTACCCACTGGGCACAAACGTCAGCTCAACGTCTAGTTTTGATTTACATTTGGTTGAGTTGTCAGCTAATGTGAATTCAGCGTAAAATCAACACATTTCACCATGTCATTGGATTTAAAAGTTGGGTGACAAAAATATCCAATCAGTTTCCCACATTGATTCAACGTCATCACATAGAATCTTTGGTTGAAATGATGTGTAAACAACATTGATTCACCTAGAAAGGGGGAAAGAGGGAGAGATCTGCAGTGTTTTGGTGCTTAGAAAGCAGCCTTTGGGAACAGGAAGCTGGTGATTTAAACATCTTAAAATGTATTTGTTATTTGCTGTTGTAGAGTTAGACAGATGCAGTCCTAACTGTTGTTTCTCACCCCCAGGTCTGGGCCATGACTACCAGTGGATCGGTCTGAACGACAAGATGTTTGAGAGAGACTTCCGCTGGACAGACGGCAGCATCATGGTAGAACAGGAGAAAATTCCCTGATAAGATTCACTACATGGTCAAAAGTATGTGGACACCCCTTCAGATGAGTGGATTCGGCTATATCAGCCACACCCGTTGCTGACAAGTGAATAACATCCAGCACAGAGCCATGCAATCTCCATAGACAAACATTGGCAGTAGAATACTGAAGAGCTCAGTAACTTTCAGTGTGGCACCGTCAAAGGATGCCACCTTTCCAACAAGTCAGTTCGTCAAATCTCTGCCCTGCTAGAGCTGCTCCGGACAACTGTAAGTGCTGTTATTGTGAAGTGGAAACGTCGCAAAGTGATTGGCCACACAAGCTCACAGAACGGGACCGCCGAGAGTTGAAAAGTGTAGCGTGTAAAAATCGTCTGTCCTTGGTTGCAACACTCACTACTGAGTTCCAAACTGCCTTTGGAAGCAACGTCAGCACAATAACTGTTCGTTGGGAGCTTCATGAAAGGGGTTGCCATGGCCCGAGCAGCCACACACAAGCCTAAGATCACCCTGCGCAATGCCAACCGTTGGCTGGAGTGGTGTAATGGTCGCCGCCGCCATTGGACTCTGGAGCAGTGGAATCACGCTTCACCATCTGGCAGTCCGACGGATGAATCTGGGTTTGGCGGATGCCAGGAGAAAGAGTGCCAACTGTAAAGTTTGGTGGAGGAGGAATAATGGTCTGGGGCTGTTTATCATGGTTCGGGCTAGGCCCCTCATGGTTCGGGCTAGGTGCTTCCAACTTTGTCGCAACAGTTTGTGGAAGAACTTGACTGGCCTGCACAGAGCTCTGACCTCAACACTATCGAACACCTTTGGGATGAATTGGAACGCCGACTGCGAGCCAGGCCTAATCGCCCAACATCAGTGCTCGACCTCATTAATACTCTTGTGGCTGAATGGAAGGAAGTACCCACAGCAATATTCCAACATCTAGTGGAAAGCCTTCCCAGAAGAGTAGAGGCTGTTATAGCAGCAAAGGGGGGGACCAACTCCACATTAATGCCCATGATTTTGGAATGAGACGTTCGACGAGCAGGCTTCCACATACTTTTGGCCATGTAGTGTATGATATGATATGATGTGATATGGGTGTTACAGATGGTTTTAAGACACACACACACACACACACACATACTACGCAGAGAATGTCTAGCTGTTTTCTCTGTATGAAGTGTTAGCTGAGATATGGAGTAAGGACAGTGTGTGTGTGTTTGTGTGTGTGTGTGTGTGTGTTGCTGCGCACACACAGCCACAAGAGAGAGACGCAGATGATACTGTTGAAACAATGTTGTTTTTTAACGGCGTTATCGCTCCGTGCTGCAAGACACAACCTTGTTCAGTTCTAAGTGTACATGTGTGTGTTTGAGTTAACATGCATTGATGCATAGCTGTAGCCGTTTGGACCAGGGACACTGCAACAAAAATATCCTAAAGAAGAGAAGGGGAAGGGGGAGGCGGGGGAAATTGGGGAGAATTCCCCCTGTCCCCCTGCCAGAGGGTGGTGCTGGTGGTCGGGGGTTAGCTAAACATCTGGTTCAGTTTCACAGTAGAGATTATAGGTCTGGCTCACTGAGATGGAGCAATAGCGCCCCCGTATGACCTCTTTGTGTATTACAGCCACATGCTAACTCCACCTCAGCACTATTCTGTCACAGTAGGAGTCTCCACTGGGTTCTCTCCTCTAGAGGCTGTTCGTAAGTAAAGCTTCTGACAGCTTACAGAAAAAGCAGGGTTAACAAAGGAAACTTGTGTGTAAACCGATAGGCTTGTTAAAAGGTCATCTGGTTCCTATAATGGCTAGTGATGAATGAGATTGGTAAAGAAGTTACAATGAGATTCCTCCCCTGTGTTATACAGTGACTACCTTACAGGTCATGTATACTGTGAATGATGATCTTATACAGTAAGGGCTGTGTGATCTATCAGGGTAACTGTGGAGCTGTTAAGCTGCTGTTGAAAATGACTGTAGTAAAAAGGTCTACACTTTGGTGATGATGAGAGCGTGTGATTGTTGTTTGCAGCAATATGAGCACTGGCGTCCCAACCAGCCAGACAGTTTCTTCCAATCTGGAGAGGACTGTGTGGTGATGATCTGGCATGAGGGAGGACAGTGGAACGATGTACCCTGCAACTACCACCTCACCTTCACCTGCAAGAAGGGCACAGGTAACACAAACACAAATGGTTCAATTCCAGTTCAATTCCAGTTCAATTCCAGTTCAATTCCAGTCAATACAGAAAGTAAACCAAATTTCAATTTTTCTCATTGAAAAACATTGAAGAGATTTGGAATGGGTCCTCAGATCCTCAAAAGGTTTTACAGCTGCTCCATCGAGAGCAGGTTGCATCACTGCCTGGTATGGCAACTGCTCGGCCTCCGACCACAAGGCACTAGAGAGGGTAGTGCGTACGGCCCAGTACATCCCCGGGGCCAAGCTTCCTGCCATCCAGGACCTCTATACCAGGCGGTGTCAGAGAAAGGCCCTAACAATTGTCAAAGACTCCAGGCACCCCAGTCATAGACTGTTCTCTCTACTACCGCACGGCAAGCGGTACCGGAGTGCCAAGTCTAGTTCCAAGAGGCTTCTAAACAGCTTCTACCCCCAAGCCAAAAGACTCCTGGACAGCTAATCAAATGGCTACCTAGACATACACTCTCTCTCTCACACACACACACACACACACACACACACACACACACACACACACACACACACACACACACACACACACACACACACACACACACACCTTACCCCTGTCCTCTCTCCTCCCTCCAGTCTCTTGCAGCCAGCCCCCATTGGTGAAGGATGCCTGTGTGTTCGGTTCTATGAAGCCTCGTTATGAGATCAACACTCTGGTTCGTTACCACTGTAAAAACGGCTTCATACAGAGACATGTCCCTACCATCCGCTGCCGTGACAATGGCCAATGGGACAGCCCCAAGATCACCTGTATGAGCCGTGAGTACCTTCCATTTCCGCTGTCTCAATGACTACCAGAACTGACTACAGCCACCAACTAATCAGGGCCTTGATGCAACGACATTAACAATCTCTCCTTTTGTTTTTTCAGCCGCCACCTACCAGAAGGCTTTCGTTTCTCGGCATCGTACCGATAATCACAATCATAACCAGAATCAGTACAATCACAACAATCAAGACCAACAGAAGAATTACAACTAGCAACGCCAGGGCAGCCGTAACCAGCAGCAACAGAGCCAGAGAGAGATGAGACATCAACACTAATCTGATTTCTGGTCAGTCCTTAAAAGCTCAGATAAGGTTGCAAAATTCCAGTAACTTTCCCAAAATTCCAAAGTTTTCCAGAAATCCTGGTTGGAGGATTCTGAATTTCCTGTTATTCCCTCCTGATTCCAGGACTCTTCCAATGGGGATTTCTGGAATTTTGAGTAATGTACTAATCCCAGACAGAGTCAGATCAGATCCAAGGGGTTAGCTAGGGCCAGACGCATTGACATACTTTCAGAACTATTTATAAATATGTATAGCTAGGGCCATGGGGTATTTCACAAGGCATAATCACAATCAGCAAGCTAACTCTGATAAGCTCTCATTAAACACAGGTTTAATAAACATTGTAACACAGAGTATTGAGTCCATTTCAAATTCAACTAGGACAAATTAAGTTTCAGAATATTTTTGAAGTTAGTTGGCTAACTTGATCTTGATCTTGCTTAGTGAAATCCACCCCAGATCACGTCTGATTCTTCCGACAACAACACACACTGCCTTAATGGTTAACACAGCAACAGTGTCCGTCTCTAGAACAGGAGAGCTTTTCTGTGCCTGCTCTAGAGGGACACATCTCAATCCAATGCTTTCTGAAAATGTCCACTTTATGCTGTTTCTTTTTCTGAGAAATAATCCACTGAAAAGACATATAAAATATATATTTGGCTCACTACTACAATGTCTGCCTGTGCCCTGGTGACAAGTTTGCAATTATTCCAGTGAAAGAGACCCTAGTTTATTATTTGGAATAAAGAGCATTCACATAATCACATCAGCAAGTTATGAAGGTTTATATGAATCATTCCATATGTTCTGCTCACAGAATGGAAGATAGAAGTTGATTGTTCTCATATACAACCCCCTTCAGAACAGATTCAGTTCGTTGTGACATGGACTCTACAAGGTGTTGAAAGTGTTCCACAGGGATGCTGGCCCATGTTGACTCCAATGCTTCCCACAGTTGTGTCAAGTTGGCTGGATGTCCTTTGGGTGGTGGACCATTACTGATAAATACAGAAAACTGTTGAGTGTTAAAAACCCAACAGCGTTTCAGTTCTTGACACAAACCGGTGCGCCTGGCACCTACTACCATACCCTGTTCAAAGGCACTTAAATCTTTTGTCTTGCTCATTCATCCACTGAATGGCACACATACACAATCCATGTCTCAAGGCTTACAAATCCTTCTTTAACCTGTCTCCTCCCCTTCATCTACACTGATTGAAGGGGATTTAACAGGTGACATCAATAAGGGACCATAGCTTTCACCTGGATTTACCTGGTCAGTCTATATCATGGAAAGAGCAGGTGTTCTTAGTGTTTTGTATACTCAGTGTAGACTTGATTCAATATTGTGCATACAGGCAGTATGTCATGTGAATTGATTTTATGTTAAAAATAAATAAAAAAAGAATGAGCCACATGTTTATCACCATCTTTGGTAAATTAAAAAGTCACTATGAAGTGCAATCGTTGTTCATGACAAGTGACTGTTAGCATATGGAGCATAGAAGGGATATCTGTGACAGTCACCTCCTGCAGTGGCTCTCCAGCATATTAAAAACATCAGTAATACCTTCATCGTAAAGATAATGTATGCATACAATGATAAAGAGGAAAATATAGAGTATAATGAATGTCAGGTATGTGGGTGAACGTGTGCTGTGGTTAGAGACCTGACTCATAAGATAGAGGATAAAAGTTATATATTAAGACATATCCATTTCATTTATTGTATATGTTACACCAATGAATGGACTGTGATACTGTTAAAGGTCATAAGAACTGAAGTGATTTTTACAACAATGACTTATTTTGCTGTTTACAAAAATCTGCCTTGTTGTACCTTGCAGAGAAAGACCCGTATCTTACATTATGTCTCATTTCAGTTCTTTATGTTGCACACAACCTGTTTAGTAAAGTTATACAATCCAGATATCTGAGCTGTTACCGTGCTGGGCAGGGGGTTGACCTGTACCCGAGAATCCCCCCAAACTGCTCTCAACAGAACCAACTTTGAGAAACACTCAGGTCGTGTTCCCCTGCTCAGACAATGCATGTATCAACCAATGGATTGCTGTAACATATGAATTTGTTGGCTGATACGTAAAATACCTATCCAGGCACATCTAAGCAGAGTAACACAACCTCAAAGACACTTGAACTATGACCTTTTAGAAATACAAAGGATTCCTTTTTACGTAAGGAACATTTTTGATCCCCCAAAAATAGCTCAAATACTTTTTCAGTATATCCTGTTACTATCGTCTGTAAAATATCTGTATAAATCAATTGCTCCTGATTAAGCATGAACAACAGTACAAAGAGGAGACTGTATTGACAGTTTATCGGCTAATATCGCTGTTCCTCAGTTAGAAGATTCTGCTGCATTTGTCTTCTTTGTTTACTGCTTTCATACATTCTGTTTGCTCTGTTTTTATCATGTCTGTTTCTACCCAGAGAGTGTTGGGGATACTGTATCAGAGGAGGCAGAGGGAATGTGATTTATCAGAGAATACTTTGTCTGTTCTTATGTTTACGTTGTGTATGTCGCCAAAGACCCACTAATAATGTACCTATACACCATCCTCTGCTCCATCGCAACTTCTGCTGTGTGTGCAATAAAAAATATTATAACGGATTTTATCCATGTGTATCAATGTTCTCTCGCTTCATATCTCAATGCAGAAGATTAGTCATTACATGCACTGGAGCGTGTTGAAAATAATACAAATAGTGGCTTTACCTGCAATAAGTATAGATTATCAACAGAGGGAGCCACTGCACTTTATTTTAGAGAGTGGGGATGCATTCTAATGCAGTCTAATGCTTAAAGAGTGATGATATATTCTCACAAAGTGAATGAACAAATAAGTGACTGAAGTGAGTGAATGAGTCTTTCTTTCCAGTCTGTCTGTCAGTCAAGCCCTGCTGTATGTCCTGGTAACAGCTGAAGGCTGGGTGGGGGACATGAAAATAGCCCTTTGCTCTGGAAACCAGCATGAAAATATGAAACGCCGCCAGCAAACCAACCCCCCTCATGACGTCATCCAGCTTCTAAAACAATCTGCTGCTTTAAAAGACATTTTTCAGTAACAAGATCAAGGAATAGAACAGGAATACCACGAGAAGACACCTGTGTACTTCTGTAATACCTCAAACTGGCAGGAAAACACGCACATTTGGAAACACTTGTTTAGGTGCTGCTGTGCGTTTTGTTGCTAACCTTACTTTGCTACCTGACAACTTGACTGTTTTTACTTTTTAATTACCGTTTATATTTTTGCTTTTTCCCTCGCTCAACTTTTTTTTCAATAAACTTTTTCACTACGGACGCTTTATCTGGACATGGCTCTACACGACCTCCAACAGCCGAAGCTAAGTAGTAACATTAACATAATGCCTTCTTATTTCAGTCGCTGTACTCATACAGGAGAACGATCGCCTTATGGCGAGGATAGCTGTGCTGCAAGCCCAGATTCAGACGCAATCGTTAGGCAAGGGTTATTTCAGTGTAGGAAAGGATGAAACAGCGTCTGTTTCACCAGTAAGTACAGATAGTAACGTTAGTATAAATCACCTCGCACAGTCAGTGCAGCCGAACAACTTTCTCATGGCTTCTGTAGGGAAATGCTGTAGGAATGCTCAACTGGTGTCGCTCATTCAGCCGACAGAAACTTTCAACTGGTTCTCCCCATTAAGCAGCAAGTCGTAGTCAGAGGCCGAGCCTTCTCTGGTCTCTACTCCTTCCGTTACGGGTTTCGAGACGCCGAAGCCTCCCACCATTAGCTCTGACAAATTGAAAACGCTAGTCATTGGCTACTCCATTACCCGTAGTATTGGACTTACACTGTTTACCAGGGGGCAGGGCTACCGACGTTAAGGCTAATCTGAAGATGGTGCTGGCTAAAGCTAAAACTGGCGAGTGTAGAGAGTATAGGGATATTGTTATCCACGTCGGCACCACCGATGTTAGGATGAAACAGTCAGAGGTTCACCAAGCGCAACATAGCTTCAGCGTGTAAATCAGCTAGAAAGATGTGTCGGCGTCGAGTAATTGTCTCTGGCCCCCTCCCAATTAGGGGGAGTGATGAGCTCTACAGCAGTCTCACAACTCAATTGCTGGTTGAAAGCTGTTTTCTGCCCCTCCCAAAAGATAGAATTTGTAGATAATTGGCCCTCTTTCTGGGACTCACCCACAAACAGGACCAAGCCTGGCCTGTTGAGGAGTGACAGACTCCATCCTAGCTGGAGGGATGCTCTCATCTTATCTACGAACATAGACAGGGCTTTAACTCCCCTAGCTCCACAATGAAATAGGGTGCAGGCCAGGCAGCAGGCTGTTAGCCAGCCTGCCAGCATAGTGGAGTCTGCCATTAGCACAGTCAGTGTAGTCAGCTCAGCTATCCCCATTGAGACGGTGTCTGTGCCTCGACTTAGGTTGGGCAAAACTAAACATGGCAGTGTTCGCCTTAGCAATCTCACTGGAATAAAGACCCCCTCCATTCCTGCCATTATTGTAAGAGATTGTGATACCTTAGATCTCAAAATAGGGCTACTTAATGTTAGATCCCTCACTTCCAAGGCAGTTATGGTCAATGATCTAATCACTGATCATAATCTTGATGTGATTGGCTGAAACATGCCTTAAGCCTGATGAATTTACTGTGTTAAATGAGGCCTCACCTTCTGGTTACACCGCTAACATTTATGATAGCAAATTTCAATTTACGTCTTTTGAGCTTTCTATCATGAAATCTATGAAGCCTACTCAATCAATTTTTATAGCCACTATTTACAGGCCTCCTGGGCCGTATACAGCGTTCCTCACGGAGTTCCCTGAATTCCTATCGGACCTTGTAGTCATAGCAGATAATATTCACATTTGTGGTGACTTTAATATTCACATGGAAAAGTCCACAGACCCACTCCAAAAGGCTTTCGGAGCCATCATCGACTCATTGGGTTTTGTCCAACAGGTCTCTGGACCTACTCACTGTCACAGTCATACTCTGGACCTAGTTTTGTCCCATGGAATAAATGTTGTGGATCTTAATGTTTTTCTTCATAATCCTGCATTATCAGACCACCATTTTATTAAGGTTGCAATCGCAACAAATAATCTGCTCAGACCCCAACCAAGGAACATCAAAAGTCGTGCTATAAATTCTCGGACAACCCAAAGATTCCTAGATGCCCTTCCAGACTACCTCGGCCTACCCAAGGACACCAGAGGACAAAAATCAGTTAACCACCTAACTGAGGAACTCAATTTAACCTTGCGCAATAACCTAGATGCAGTCACACCCCTAAAAACAAAAAATGCTTGTCATAAGAAACTAGCTCCCTGGTATACAGAAAATACCCGAGCTCTGAAGCAAGCTTCCAGAACATTGGAACGGAAATGGCGCCACAACAAACTGTTGTGCTAGTCTTCCGTCTAGCTTGGAAAGACAGTACCGTGCAGTATTGAAGAGCCCTTACTGCTGCTCGATCATCCTATGTTTTCAATTGAAGAAGAACAATAAGAACAATCCAAATTGTATTTTTGATACTGTCGCAAAGCTAACTAGAAAGCAGCATTTCCCAAGAGAGGATGGCTTTCACTTCAGCAGTGATAAATTCATCAACTTCTTTGAGGAAAATATCATGATCATTAGAAAGCAAATTACGGACTCCTCTTTAAATCTGCGTATTCCTTCAAAGCTCAGTTGTCCTGAGTCTGCACAACTCTGCCAGGACCTAGGATCAAGAGAGACGCTTAAGTGTTTTAGTACTATATCTCTTGACACAATGATGAAAATAATCATGGTCTCTAAACCTTCAAACTGCATACTGGACCCTATTCCAACTAAACTACTGAAAGAGCTGCTTCCTGTGCTTGGCCCTCCTATGTTGAACATAATAAACGGCTCTCTATCCACCGGATGTGTACCAAACTCACTAAAAGTGGCAGTAATAAAGCCTCTCTTGAAAAAGCCAAACCTTGACCCATAAAATATAAAGAACTATCGGCCTATATTGAAACTCCCATTCCTCTCAAAAATGTTTGAAAAAGCTGTTGAGTAGCAACTCACTACCTTCCTGAAAACAAACAATGTATACAAAACGCTTCAGTCTGGTTTTAGACACCATCATAGCACTGAGACTGCACTTGTGAAGGTGGTAAATTACCTTTTAATAATGTCTCAGAAGCCAACTGATCTGGCATCATATTCATTTAGTACAAACACATATTTTTAGCTGGTTGGATTACCGAAATATGGTTCCTTTCCCCCCACCTTCTGATGTTCCCAGACTCTCTATGTTAAACAAGGGATTTCAAGAATCCTTTTGTAGAGTCAAGAGAGAGGAAAGGGAGAAAATAATTTATGGGAGGGGTCATAAACCTCACCGACAGGCCAACGTCATGACACCTCCTACTATATCCTCTACCCCATACTCCTACTATATCCTTGAATCCTATCTACCTACTATATCCACAGAACAGGTAAGTGTCCAAAGGTATCAGTCCAATTATCAGAAGTTGTACCAGGTTGTTCTCAGTCCAAGCACGTCCTTCGGGCTATGGCATGAATAATCCACTAACAATGTCACTTTGGGAATATGTGACATCATCTCCCTCCCTCCCTCCCTCCTTCCTTCCTTCCTTCCTTCCTTCCTTCCTTCCTTCCTTCCTTCCTTCCTTCCTTCCCCTTCCCTCCCTCCCTCCCTCCCTCCCTCCCTCCCTCCCTCCCTCCCTCCCTCCCTCAAATCCATCTTCCCTTTCTGTTCCTGCATAGAAATAACAGATTAAATCAAATTAACCTTAAATTGTACAGGCGTAAACTATGCCTGTACAATTTCAGGTCCCAGATTACAAAAAAACATGGATTTTGTCTCACACCTCGTGTTTTACAGTATCTAAAAATAAAACATCACAGTTTTAGTGATACCACTAACTTCCTCCACATGACCTCCCTCTCTCCTATCTCCTCTCCCACATCCCCCTCCCCCTTCTTTTCTCTGTAAATGTAATAGGTTCTCAATGTGTGTGAGAACCTACCTATCACTTCCCCACCCTGCGTTGCACCAGTCCAAACCCCCATGCCAAGCCTCATACAGCTGGTCAAACGACGCCATGATGGAGTCCTGATCGGAACATGCCCACTCAGCGTCAAAGAAGTTCAGGTTGTAACGAACCAGCTGAGGGAAGTAGGGGTAGATGATAACAGGGAGAGGAGAGAGGAGAGAGAGAGAGGGAGAGAGAGGGAGAGAGAGGGAAATAGAGAAGAGACAGGAAAAAATCAATACCATAACAGCAATAAATAACACATCAATTTGCTTCGGGTTTTATGTCTTCACTTAATCTCTCTTTAAACAAAACAGTAGTTGTAAACAAAAACGAACTGTAATAGCTAAAACCCCATTACCTTATAGCCTTTTATCAAATCCTACTATTTCTATTCCAGTGTTGTGTTTGTGTGTGGTGGCTGTAGGCCTGTAACTCCAGGCTTTAGATTGGCAATGGTTGATCATTCTCATATATAATAAAACAGGTCTGGCTGGGTGATGTATGGAGTTATACCCTGTCCCACGGAGGAGAGCCAGGAATGGAAATATAATTGATGAACTCCATTACTCTGGCCTGACTGTGTGTGTGTGTGTGTGTGTGTGTGTGTGTGTGCTTCTGCATGAGTGTGCTTGTGTGTGCACCTGCATGCGCATGCCTGTGAGTGTGCACGTGCGTGTTTGTGCGCGTGTGTGTGCCCCTGACAGTCCTCCTGGGTAGTCTCAGCTCGTGGTGCTATATATAGCCAGAACCCTGAGCCAGCTAGACAAGGACAGGCTGCTACGGAGTTGACACAGTCACTTTACCACAGCCCAGTCACTTAAAATGATGGTTCTCCCAAAGTTAGTCAAACATTTCCATACCTCAAAAGTGATCGGAGTGCATTTTAAATGCTGTGTGAGGGCATACTTTCAGTGACTGTGTGTGTGTGTGTGTCTACGAGCATGTGTTACCTTGCAGGTCCAGAGACACCACACCCGTGCCGTTTTCCATCCCGTCGATGACCTCACACTTATATCTCCCATAATCCTCCAGTGTGAGCTCTGTGATGACCAGCGACGCATCGGTAGGAGCCGAGTCCTGTAAGTAGATGCGTCCATGGAAATGTCCGTAACTCCGCTTGTGGAAACCCATGGCAGCGAACACATCCCCCTAGAACAAGATGAAGAATAATTTGTAATTGATGTCATCAGTTGGCACCAATGGATACTTCCTGGTCTCTTTTATGACAGACTATCCCCCATATTGCAATACTTTTGAACAGACCTGTAGAGTATCTGACTCTGACCAAAATTCTTGCATTATATGGATGGAAAAGGAGGTTTGATTCAAGTTTTGCCCTGGTCTATTTTATGACATAGGTTATTGTAGAAACACACCTCTTTGAGGTATTCTGAGGTCAGCTTAGTCCATTTTATCCTCAGTTTGAGGTTGGTGGGCAGTGACACGTCTCTGTGGTCTGACCAATCTGATTCCAGCTTCAAGATTGCTTCGATCACGTGGACTGGGATATGTTCCGGATAGCCTCAGACAACAACATTGATGTTTACGCTGATTCGGTGAGCGAGTTAATTAGCAAGTGTATAGGTGATTTTGTAATCACGGTGACAATTAAAACCTTCCCCAACCAGAAACTGTTTATATATGGCAGCATTTGTGCAAAACTGAAAGCACGAACCACTGCTTTTAATCATGGCAAGGTGACCGGAAACATGGCCGAATACAAGCAGTGTAGCTATTCCTTCCGCAAGGCAATCAAACAAGCTAAGCATCAGTATAGAGACAAAGTAGAGTCGCAATTCAACGGATTACAAAAAGGAAACCAGCCCCGTCGAGGACACCGATGTCTTGCTCCCAGACAAACTAAACAACTTCTTTGCTCGCTTTGAGGACAATACAGTGCCACTGATATGGCCCACTAACAAAACATGCGGGCTCTCCTTCACCACAGCCAACGTGAGAAAAAACATTTAAACTTGTTAACACTCGCAAGGCTGCCGGCCCAGACAGCATCCCTAGCTGCGTCCTCAGAGCATGCTCAGACCAGCTGGCTGGTGCGTTTATGGACATATTCAATCAATCCCTATCCCAGTCTGTTGTTCCCATATGCTTCAAGTGGGCCACCATTGTTCCTGTTCCCAAGAAATCTGAGGTAACTGAGCTAAACGCACCGTAGCACTCACTTCCGTTATCATGAAGTGCTTTGAGAGACTAGTCTAGGATCATATCACCTCCACCCTACCTGACACCCTAGACCCACTCCAATTTGATTACAGCCCCAATAGGTCCACAGACAACGCAATCACAATCACACTGCACACTGCCCTAACCCATCTGGACAAGAGGAATACCTATGTAAGAATGCTGTTCATCAATTACAGCTCAGCATTTAACACCGTAGTACTCTCCAAACTCGTCATTAAGCTGGAGGCCCTGGGTCTCGACCCCGCCCTGTGCAACTGGGTCCTGGACTTTCTGGCGGGCCGCTCCCAGGAGGTGAGGGTAGGAAACAACATCTCCACTCTGCTGATCCTCAACACTGGGGCCCCACAAGGGTGCGTTCTCAGCCCCCTCCTGTACTCCCTGTTCACCCATGACTGCGTGGCCATGCACACCTCCAACTCAATCATCAAGTTTGTAGACGACACAACAGTAATGGCCTTGATTACCAAGAATGACGAGACAGCCTACAGTGAGGAGGTGAGGGCACTCGGAGTGTGGTGTCAGGAAAATAACCTCTCACTCAATGTCAGCAAATCAAAAGAGATGATTGTGGACTTCAGGAAGGCTACTTTACTACTACTATTCAGGACTTTCAGCCTCAGGAGGCTGGAAAAATGTGACTTGTCACTGAAAATCCTCACTAACTCTTACAGGAGCAAAATTGAGAGTATCCCTGTCGGACTGTATAATCGCCTGGTACGGCAACTGCACCACCCACAACCGCAAGACTCTCCAGAGGATGGTGCCGTTTGCACAACACATCACCGGGGACAAACTACCTGCTCTCCAGGACACCTACAACACCCGATGTCACAGGAAGGCGAAAAAGATCATCAAGGACAATAACCACCCGAGCCACTGCCTGTTCACCCCGCTTCCATCCAGAAGGCGAGGTCAGTACAGGTGCATCAAAGCTGGGACCGAGAGATTGAAAAACAGATTATATCGTAAGGCTATCAGATTGTTAAACAGCCACCACTAGCACAGAGAGGCGGCTGCCTACCTACAGACTTGATATCATTGGCTAATTTAAGAAATGGAACACTAGTCACTTTAATAATGCCACTTTAAGAATGTTTACATATCTCACATTACTCATGTCATATGTATATAATGTATCCTTCACTATCTATTCTTTACTCTCTAATACATCTTAGCCGCTCTGTCACTGCTCATCCATACATTTTATACATACATATTCTCATCCCATTCTTTTACTAGACTGTGTGTATTAGGTTTTGTTGTGGAATTTGTTAGATATTACCTGTTAGATACTGCTGCACTGTCAGATCTAGAAGCATAAGAATTTCGCTACACTCGCTATAACATCTGCTAACCATGTGTATGCGACCAATACAATTTGATTTGATTTGACAGACATGAGGAATATAAATGAGGTCATTGAGATAAAGAGAAAAGTCAACAGTATTACTACTTCTGGTGTTCTGTTATGCATTTGGAGAGAGTGAGATATTTGTCTGTTGGATTAATTGACTAGGATTGGGTCAAGCCACTGGAATTTAATGAAAGCGTAAATAATAATAAATTATTGTTTGTGTAGTTACTTCTGATGAAAGCTATAAATGTTCACAAATGTTTATTTAAAGTCAGTCATCTTCAGAACATCAATTAAACGTATTCTTGATTTACTGTCGGCATCAGACTGAAATAGTATTCCCATAGTGCCAGAATGATGTTTCTATGTGCTGTAGTTGAATGTTAGCTTGGGTACCTGACTTTCTCCTTTCAACAATGCTATATAGGTTTAGTTCTTCAACAACAATCTTCTGGCTCACAGGTATGGTACAGAGAGTATTGTTTTCAGAGCTCTGTAACGTTCTGATCTGTCAAGCAGAGTTTGTGCAAAGCAGAGTGTGGTGCCGGTAACCATAACGTTGTTATGATGCTCTTACCATGCTAATAGCCTAAAATCGTGGGCAGAGTTTAAGGTAAACCTCAGCTCTCAACTCACTCTCTTACATTTCACCAGCTTACACCATGGGCTCTCAAACAAAAAGAGAGATATAGCTTGTACTGACAGATGTTATTTTAGGGATTTGAGTGATTTGTTTATCTCTAAACACACATGGGGGACAGGACACACAGTCAGAGATAAGGAGAGACACTCTGGCACTTTGAGGGAGAGATGACTGTCTGTCAGTGGGAAGGTACAGTACGTACGGCCACTGTGGGGATGACGTCATCGATGCACTTATTGATGAAGCCAATGACTGATGTGGTGTACTCCTCAATACCATCAGAGGAATGGTACATATGGGAACGTATTCCAGTCTGTGATAGCAAAACAGTCCTGTAGCTTAGCATCTGCTTCATCTGACCACTTTTTTATTGATTGAGTCACTGGTGCTTCCTGCTTTAATTTTTGCTTGTAAGCAGGAACCAGGAGGATAGAATTATGGTCAAATTTGCCAAATGGAGGATGAGGGAGAGCTCTGTGTCTGGAGTAAAGATGGTCCAGAGTTTGTTTCCCTCTGGTTGCACATTTAACATGCTGATAGAAATTTGGTAAGAATGATTTAAGCTTCCCTGCATTAAAGTCCCCGGCAACTAGGAGCGCCGCCTCTGGGTGAGCGTTTTCCTGCTTGCTTATGGTGGAATACAGCTCATTTAGTGCTGTCTTAGTGCCAACATCAGTCTGTGGTGGTATGTAGACAGCTACGAAAAATACAGATGAAATCTCTCTAAGTGGATAGTGTGGTCAACAGCTTATCATGAGATACCCTACCTCAGGCGAGCAAAACCTTGAGATTTCCTTAGATGTCATGCACCAGCTGTTATTTACAAAAATACATAGTCCCCTGCCCCTTGTCTTACCAGACGCCATTGTTCTATGTTGATAATGTTGTCGTTCAGCCACGAATCTGTGAAGCATAAGATATTAGAGTTTTGAATGTCCAGTTGGTAGTATAATGTTCCGCGTAGGTCATCAATTTTATTTTCCAAAGATTGCACGTTTGCTAGCGGAATGGAAGGAAGTGGAGGTTTATTCGATCGCCTACGAATTCTCAGAAGGCAGCCCGCCCTCCGGACCCTTTTTCTCCTTCTTCTCTTCAGGCAAATGATGGTGATCTGGGCCTGTTCCCGAGAAAGCAGTACATCATTCACGTCGAGCTCGTCTGACTCGTTAAAGGAAAAAAAGGGTTCTGCCAGTTTGTGGTGAGTAATCACTGTTCTGATGTCCAAAAGTTATTTTCGGCCATAAGAGATGGTAGCGGCAACATTTGTACAAAATAAGTACAAAGAAATGGTTACAAACAAATGCAAAGAAACAAACAAAAAAACACAATTGGTTAGTAATACGTAAAACATCAGCCTTCTTCCCCAGCGCCATTTATGTACTGGATAGATGGATAGCCATCTATTTTCAAAACATTGGATTACCAACTTGAGCGGTGACGTCTCGGTTTGCATCACATTTTCACATGGACGTATATGAAGGAAAAAGGAAACCGCACACTGTTCTTGATAGTATCACTGATATTTAATAAGCTTACGTATCAGCCTCACCGCCTTCGTCAGCTTTTGTGAATTTTTTTTACATTTGCACCCTTATGTAGACCTAGCCCCGCCCACATCCGTTCCACACATCGAAGGGGGTTGGAGGCGAAGAAAAAACAAATAAGTGCTACCAAATATAACAATATGCATTTCATAAATATTACAAAAGTGTATAAATAACACATATTAAACACGTCTGTAAAACCACAATGAGAACAAAGCAAGTTTTCATTAGTCATTGGGTACATCGTAATAAAGGTAAAAATAAAAAAAAATATTGTATGAAAAACATCAGAGTAATCTTAAATAGGCACATAATTCATGTTCAAATTCACAACATAACATACATAGGCATTTCATTATTAAGTCCTTTAGGAAATAATGTCTGGAAGGTGAAAATCCAAAAACATTCTCTTTTACTCAGAGTATTATTAATATCGCCTCCCCTGTCTGATATCTTAACTTTCTCTATGCCACAAAATCTAAAGGTAGAAATGTCATGCTTTAAGTCATCAAAGTGTACTGTGACTGGATAATCCCTGTCATTTTTCCTGATTGAACTTTTATGTTCACTAATTCTCTGCTTGAGAGAGCGGGAGGTTTTACCAACATAGCAGAGCCCACATGGACATTTAATAATGTAAATAACATGGTGGAACACGTAATAATGTCATTTATTTAGAACCGTTTTCCTGTGTGTGGGTGGCAGAAATATTCACACTTCATCATATTGTTGCACTGTACTCATCCTCTGCATTTATAGCTACCATTTGGTAGAGGGCGTAAAAGAGTCTGGCTGATTTTCTTTTGTGGCTGGCAGTTGGGATGAACCAATTTATCGCGGAAATTGCGACCTCTCCTATACACAATAAGTAGTGGACTTTTAAATTCAGCTGGCAAAACTGGGTCCGATGATAAAATATGCCAGTGTTTCTTGACCACATCTCCCACTTTTCGCGAGTTCAAAGTATATGTAGTTGGGAACATTACGGAGTGTTCTTTAGCTTTAGTATATGTAGTTGTGAACATTACGGAGTGTTCTTTAGCTTTAGTATATGTAGTTGTGAACATTACGGAGTGTTCTTTAGCTTTAGTATATGTAGTTGTGAACATTACAGAGTGTTCTTTAGCTTTAGTATATGTAGTTGTGAACATTACGGAGTGTTCTTTAGCTTTAGTATATGTAGTTGTGAACATTACGGAGTGTTCTTTAGCTTTAGTATATGTAGTTGTGAACATTACGGAGTGTTCTTTAGCTTTAGTATATGTAGTTGTGAACATTACAGAGTGTTCTTTAGTTTTAGTATATGTAGTTGTGAACATTACGGAGTGTTCTTTAGCTTTAGTATATGTAGTTGTGAACATTACGGAGTGTTCTTTAGCTTTAGTATATGTAGTTGTGAACATTACAGAGTGTTCTTTAGCTTTAGTATATGTAGTTGTGAACATTACGGAGTGTTCTTTAGCTTTAGTATATGTAGTTGTGAACATTACGGAGTGTTCTTTAGCTTTAGTATATGTAGTTGTGAACATTACAGAGTGTTCTTTAGCTTTCGCAGTCTTTTTTGTAGCAGTTCATCTCGTGTTTTTTCCAATGCCAAATGAAGAGCTTCATCCATACATTGTGGCGAATAGCCTCTTCTTAGAAACCTAATGCGCATCTCCGCTGTTTTTTCTAGATAATCCTCTGTGGACTGGCGTATACGGCGCAGTCTGACAGATACATGGACATATATACAATACTGAACAAAAATATAAATACAACATGGAAAGTGTCGGTCTCATGTTTCATGAGCCAAAATGAAAGATTCCAGACATTTTCCGTACACACAAGAACCTTATTTATCTCAAATGTTGTGCACCCTGGTCCTGCCTCCGTAACAGTTTATAAATTCCTTTTAGAAAACATTTCAATTCAGCCTTTGTGGTCTGGAAAGTATAGGGACATCTGGTGGATGGAAAGTGCAATATTAAAAAATATATTTGTGTAGTTGAAGGATCATTCTCTGTAGCCTTGGCAAAACAGAAAAGGGCTCACAACTCGCACAGCTGAGATGTCTTTGCCTGGATGGTGAGTGATTGTGACTTTGACACCATATCTTGTATTTTTGTAGTTGAAGGATCATTCTCTGTAGCCTTGGCGGGGCTGCGACTAGTGGTTTCCTCATGATTGACTCAAGGGGCTTGTTTGGGGTCGTAGTAGGCAATGATTCAACTACGCTCAAATGGAAAAGGACCTCTATTACAAGACATGGTGTCAAAGGAAAAGATCTTAAAAAATTAATTTTTCTGGAGTTCCTTCACCTCAGTTAGTGACACAAAAGTGAAGGTTGTGAAATCAACTACGCTCACCGTCCAGGCAAAGACATCCCTAACTGGTAGGTGCAGTACTACTGCAAGAAGGAAAATCCATCGGCTACGCTTCCAAACTTCTCACAGACTGTGAAATCAACTACGCTCAAATCGAAAAGGAGCTCTACGTCATTCTGTTCGCTCTGTTCACAATCACTCACCGTCCATACGACGAGAGGGAAAGGGCAACTACAAGGAGCTTTGTCGTGGTCATTTCCTGTATTACTAAATGATGAGAGTTACAAACCATAAACCAGTCAGAGTTATACTTAAACTTCATATTTTAATAATATGAGCTTCACCATAGCCCTGTGACTCTCAGATCAATTCAGTGTCTATAAATTAATTCTGAGAGTCACAACATAATGGCAACTGAGATCTTCTATAGCAAAGATCCACCCCTCTCAACTTACATGACAAACCACAGATCTCAGGAACTCTTCACAAAGGGCCTTTTACTTGAGAGAGGAGTATCCCATAGCCAGATAGCATTAGCTATAAATTATCGTTCAGTTTGGTCTCTAAGACGAGGTTCTACTTCTCATTCTTGGTACTTCATAGTACCAAAACATTACCTCATCCAATGGCATATATCAATTGTCAATTCTAGATTATCCCATCTCAAATACGCACCCTCCTAGACAAGCTCATGGAGGGGAGTGAGCCTCTAGGTCATATACTAGGTCAAAATTCATGCAACATCAGAGGGGTAATACAATGGTTCCAGACACTGCCATACTCCTCCCCCCAATGGGAAAAGGAGGGAGTGACTGGAGTACAGACATTGTGGAGCCCTTCACATGGTTTAACAGATACATTCACATATGAAGACAATCCTGACCTCTCCCCTCTCTGGGCCCCAAGTGACTTTTCCCTAGAGAAGAAAGGAAAATGCAACTGCCAACAGTATAGTCGAAAAGAAGACATTCTAATGACAAGTTTAAAGTAAATAAAACATCTTATTTATCTATGTTACCTAACTAATTCTGATTCAGCTACGACAGCTTGCAGTGGCAATTGCACGTTACGATGCTTTACTTGCTGAACATTTTCCATCAGTATGTATGTGGATGACAAGTCATTGTGGAATCCAACCACAAGCCCCTTGAGTCAAACATTAGGAAACCACTAGCCGCAGCCCCGCCAAGGCTACAGAGAACGACATTGCTTGGAAGCGTAGCCGATGGGCTTTCCTTCTTGCAGTAGCACTGCACCTAGTCGTTTCCTCATGACAAAGACATCCCTGTCGCAGACACACTCTCCAGGAAGTTTCTTACCTATAAGGACAGCAGCCTCAGTGAAGGCATGGACATGCAAGTGCACACTGTGTACAGCATCTCTCCCTTTTTCACCAATCCAGAGGAGCATCCACTCTGCTCGAACGTAAATGTTTCCATCAGTACGTACATGGACGACAAGTCATTTATCACTCACCATCCAGGCAAAGACATCTCAGCTGTGCGAGTTGTGAGTCCTTTTCTGTTTCGCCAAGGCAACAGAGAATGATCCTTCAACTACACAAATCATTTTTTAAATATTTCACTTTCCATCCATCAGATGTCCCTATACCTTTATGAATTATGAAGCATTTATGCGCGTTTTTTCAATACATAAATGCTTTTAAAAAATCACAAAATGTGACGTTAGCTACCAAATAAGTTGTTTTCATCAATTTTCCAAAAACAACTACAAAAACGCCATTCCTTACGCAATAGGCTGAACAAGTTAATGAACACGCGTAAAATGACAATAACAAGTGCTCTAATCTAATAATTAATCTAACAATCAAACAGAAGGGGTTTTGGAAAAGTAGGTACTTTTTGTAAAAAAAAACATCTAGTGGATGTATAGTGTCATTAGAGTAGGAAATCTCTATTAAAGACGAAGGCTGGAGGAACATATTGTTTCTATAACATATGAATAAACGATGGAAGGGATTTGTTTTCACATGGTCTTATAGCTTGTTACTTCAGAGGAAAAATAGTTGATGTGTAGAAATTAAATAAGATCAACTGTATTCGTGGCATTGAGCTCAAGAATGACATTTGTTTGTCAGCACACAGAGTCTGTGTAGCGCAGTCAGTCAGTCAATCAGTCAGTTTGACCCTTTTCTGATATCAATGACAACAGAATTTGGTTTTGTTGCTCACAGTAGAAAATAAAATAATACATTCTGAATTAACATAATAAAAATAGCATAAAAAAAACACAATAAGAGCCAAATATTGATTACACAATGACTGAAGACACAGTATGCATCCCAAATTAGTCCATGGCCCAGATGGCCAAATTTCACAAATTGTTCCACTTTGGCGTGGCAAAGTCTAATGACAATTGTCATTAAGGTCCATGTCTGTGGGTTATGTTTTGGTATGATAACCACTCATATGAGGTAGCTAAATGTGGATCACTGGCATTGGTTAATTGGACCAACAGGATTGAGGATTTGCAATGTAATTTTGTATTATCAGGGAACAATCTTTGCAAAATAAGGCAATTGATGTTATTAACTTGAGGTATGAAATAACGTACAAAATAATTGGAATGTTAACGACATCTCCATGGGTCCACCTTGGGGGGTTAAGGGTCATACCTGTAGGCATTTTGGGGTATATTGATGAGACAGAATGAGCAGTATTGGAATGTGCTTTATTATCACATCGTACCATAGAGGATAACTACACCAAACCTCCCACAGAACAAGGAGACCCATTGGAAAAGTTTCATAGAGTCATCATAGATTTAATGTAAAATCAATCACAACAGCCTATTTTCAAATTGGTGCCATTCATTTCAATGTGGAGGAACTGAATAGATTTTTCAGGGCATAAATTAATAAATAGTTGGTGTAGTAAGACTGAAATGGACTGAAAATGTGTGTTAGTGTGAGGAAAGTGCTAAAAGATGTCCCAGTATATGTATTTAGTAAAATATTACCAGAGCGTCTGCTAAATTACTAAAATGTAAATGTAATAATGGTAGAAATATGACAAAACGCCAAAAATAAGGTCTGAAGTTAAAACGGGCTTATAACATGACCTAGCTAGAACAGGGCGCTGGATGGATGAAGTGGCGCCCCCTGCTGGCCCACATTGGGCACTCTGCCCTCTTCTTCTTGGGTCAGGGAGCTGGCTGGATGAAGTGGCTACAGTGGGGATCGGAGCCCCTGTCCAGGGGTCGGCTCCGGCTCCCTGGGGGAATTTAATAGAACCACAGGCAGGGGCCGGGACCTCTCTCCGGTGGTCGGACACCCCTCCCTGGGTTTGTCCATCCCTCTCTGGCCGTCTCCCCCCTTTCTTCCTGGTGAAAAGAGCAGGGTGGATGTAATGACGCCGCCTAGGAGGTTGAGGGTAGGTTGTTGGCAGGGTTCGGCCCCCCTCTCCCTGGTTAGGCCCCATCCCTCTCTGGCCCTCTGTAGGGAGCAACAGTGGCTTGTGAAAGTATTCACCCCCCTTGGCATTTTTCCTATTTTGTTGCCTTACAACCTGGAATTAAAATAGATTTTTTGGGGGGTTGTATCATTTTATTTACACAACATGCCTACCACTTTGAAGATGCAAAATATTTTTTCTTGTGAAACAAACAAGAAACAAGACAAAAAAAATCAGAAAACTTGGGCGTGCATAACAATTCACCCCCCCAAAGTCAATACTTTGTAGACCCACCTTTTGCAGCAATTACAGCTGCAAGTATCTTCGGGTATGTTTCTATAAGCTTGGCACATCTAGCCAATGGGATTTTTGCCCATTCTTCAAAGCAAAACTGCTCCAGCTCGTTCAAGTTAGATGGGTTCAGCTGGTGTACAGAAATCTTTAGGTCATAGTACAGCTTCTCAATTGGATTGAGGTCTGGGGTTTGACTAGGCCATTCCAAGACATTTAAATGTTTCCCCTTAAACCATTTGAGTGTTGCTTTAGCAAAATGCTTAGGATCATTGTCCTGCTGGAAGGTGAACCTCTGTCCCAGTCTCAAATCTCTGGAAGACTGAAACAGGTTTCCCTCAAGAATTTCCCTGCATTTAGCGCCATCCATCGTCCCTTAAATTCTGACCAGTTTCCCAGTCCCTGCCAATGAAAAACATCCCCGCAGAATGATGCTGCCACCACCATGCTTCACTGTGGGGATGGTGTTCTCGGGGTGATGTGAGGTGTTGGGTTTCTGCCAGACATAGCGTTTTCCTTGATGACCAAAAAGCTACATTTTAGTCTCATCTGACCAGAGTACCTTCTTCCATATGTTTGGGGAATCTCCCACATGCCTTTTGGCGAACACCAAACGTGTTTGCTTATTTTTTTCTTTAAGCAATGGCTTTTTTCTGGACACTCTTCCGTAAAGCCCAGCTCTGTGGAGTGTACGGCTTAAAGTGGTCCTATGGCCAGATACTCCAATCTCCACTGTGGAGCTTTGCAGCTCCTTCTGGGTTATCTTTGGTCTCTTTGCTGCCTCTCTGATTAATGCCCTCCTTGCCTGGTCCAATTTTTTTAATAATGGATTTAATAGTGCTCCGTTGGATGTTCATAGTTTTGGATATGTTTTTATAACTCAAACCTGATCTGTGCTTCTCCACAACTTCTGTGACTTCTGAAGGTGATTGGTTGCACCAGATCATTTTTAGGCGCTTCATAGCAAAGGGGGTGAATACATATGCACGCACCACTTTTCCGTTTTAAAATGATTTATTTTTGAAACAAGTTTTTTTTTTCATTTCACTTCACCAAATATGTTTTTTACACCAAAACTATTTTGTGTATGTCCATGACATGAAATCCAAATAAAAATACATTTAAATTACATGTTGTAACACAACAAAATAGGGAAAACACCAAGGGGGATGAAGACTTTTGCAAGACACTGTAGGGGCGCCCTCTGGTGTCCCTGAGTGGAGGTGGGCGCCCCTCTTCAGGGGTCGGGCCCCCCTCCCTGGGTCAGCCTCTCTGACTCCTCCCGCCATATCCCTGGGGAAGGGAGCTGGCTGTCCCCAGGGGTCAGCCCACCCAGTCTCTGGAGCAAGAGTCTCTGAGTCAGAGCATTTTATTATTATTTATTTTTGTACATTTATTTAACTAGGCAATGACAGCCTAGGAACAGTGACCTTATTTTCAATGACAGCCTAGGAACAGTGACCTTATTTTTAAAGACAGCCTAGGAACAGTGGGTTAACTGCCTTGCTCAGAGGCAGAACATATTTTTACATTGTCAGCTCGGGGACTTGATCTTGCAACCTTTCGGTTACTAGTCCAACGCTCTACCCACTAGGCTACATTAACATCCCCTGTAAATGCACACTGGACAGGTGTGAACGAGTGTTAAAATGGCCTGTAATCACCTGTAAATGCACACTGAACAGGTGTAACAGGGGGAATATACACGGCTGTGACTATAACCAAAGATAATTATCTTGGGAGGAAATATGGTCGGCATTTGGTTGTGAGGTATTCTAGGTCGGGTGAACAAAAGGACTTGAGTTCCTTTATGTTATCACAATCACACCATGTGTAGTTAATCATGAAACATACACCCCCACCCTTCTTCTTCCCGGCTATATGTAATAACACACAAAGTATGATCAGCACTCATACTCTGAGATGCTTTGTGGATACGGCCCAGGTACATCAGATGCGGTCTGAATGTGGTGCTGTGGAGTTTGTGAGATGCTGGAGGAACAGAAACAGGAGTCATGGGAATCAAACAAACCACACAGAGGCTGGTTTAAAAGTAAAGAGCCTGTATATTGTTCTGCAAAATACAAATACCTTTTCATTTCATTGCCTGTGCGGGAAAATACATGTTTATTTACGTTAGCTCCCTTCCTTCCGGTAAGAAACATTGTCTTCAAGTGGCGACAAAGGCCTGCTTCTGCTGCCTGGAGCCTTGTAGCGTCCAAACATTCACCTCAGAAAGACGTCCTGGTGTCTGACCCCTAATCTCTGAGTGCACTACCCACTGTCATGTGGTTAGTAGTGTTATAAAGTTCACATAAACACAATTCAACATGGCACCCACATAAATAAATCATCCAGGGACCTTCACTCAGATACCATATTACATTATTGAGGCGAAAAGTCTTTATTCTGTTGATAAAACTGATACAAAACATGATATGATTGAAGTGGATATTGCATGGAGCAGATCTATATTGATGTAATCAAATTATACCAACATTCTCAGAATCCCATTCAAACTATGATAATGGGTGTAGTAAATCTGAGGTACAGGTAAATTGCATATTTTTACATTACAGACCATTTTGATGATGAAGAAAAATAAAATAGAATGAAAACAATACTGTAGCTCTGATGAGCTAGGTGAATAGGATAGCCTCAGGCTGTTGGTTAGTCTATAACCTATTGTGGGGCTCTGCCCTCTTGTAGTCTACTGATATCATCAATCACTATTGTATTGTATTGCAACCTGGCAACATAGAACAAAATTGACTTTCAAAGTCAGAAGTTGTGCTTCTAGGTGGGTTTCCTACATCTTCTCAGTAATAATTTCTGACATCATATAAAACTGTCTGTAGGGAGGAGAGGCAGTCGTCCAGCTTCTGCTCTGTCTATACACGCTGACTCTACAGTCTTAAATCTCCCAGACCCAGATTAGGCCTATTCCTGAACTAACACACACTTCCAATGGAGATTCTACATTGAGAATACTTTTTAATCAAGGAGTGACTTCATCTGGGTTTTGAAGCAACCCTTCCTAAAGAATGTGCTATTAGGCTAACATCAGTGGCAGGTTGAGAAGCTTTAACTAAACATTTTCCCAAACGTTTGAGATCGATAGAAAATATGTGCACCTGCACATAGCTACATAATAACCCACAATATTAAGACAAAAACAAGGTTTTATCTATATTTTAACAATGTTCACATTATTTTAAGTACATTTTCAAGAACTATAGCCATCCTCAATTTCACAGACGTGGGTTAAATATTGGGTTAATTATTTGATAGAACTAGGTAGACATATACACTACCGGTCCAAAGCTTTGGAACACCTACTCATTCAAGGGTTTTTCTTTATTTTTACTATTTTCTACATTGTAGAATAATAGTGAATACATCAAAACTATGAAATAGCATATATGGAATCATGTAGTAACTAAAAAAAAACTAAACTAAACTAAAAACAAATTTAAATATATTTTAGATTTTATATTCTTCAAAGTAGCCACCCTTTGCCTTGATGACAGCTTTTCACACGCTTGGCATTCTCTCAACCAGTTTCACCTGGAATGCTTTTCCAACAGTCTTGAAGGAGTTCCCACATATGCTGAGCATTTGTTACCTGCTTTTCCTTCACTATGAGGTCTGACTCATCCCAAACCATCTCAATTTGGTTGAGGTTGGGGGATTGTGGAGGCCAGGTCATCTGATACAGCACTCCATCACTCTCCTTCTTGGTCAAAAAGCCCTTACACAGCCTGGAGGTGTGTTGGGTCATTGTCCTGTTGAAAAACAAATAATAGTCCCACTAAGCAAATCAGATGGGATGGCGTATCGCTGCAGAATGCTGTGGTAGCCATGCTGATTAAGTGTGCCTTGAATTCCAAATAAATCACAGACAGTGTCACCAGCAAAGCACCCCCACACCATCACACCTCCTCCATGCTGGTGGGAAATACACATGCGGAGATCGTCTGTTCACCCACACTGCATCTCACAAAGACATGGCGGTTGGAACCAAACATCTTCAATTTGAACTCCAGACCAAAGGACAAATTTCCACCGGTCTAATGTCCGTTGCTTGTATTTCTTGGCCCAAGCAAGTCTCTTCTTATTTTTGGTGTCCTTTAGTAGCGTTTTCTTTGCAGCAATTCGACCATGAAGGTCTGATTCACACAGTCTCCTCTGAACAGTTGGTGTTGAGATGTGTCTGTTACTTGACCTCTGTGAAGCATTTATATGGGCTGCAGAGTCTGGTAACTCTAATGAACTTGTCCTCTGCAGCAAAGGTAACTCTGGGTCTTCCTTTCCTGTGGCGGTCCTTATGAGAGTCAGTTTCATCATAGCGCTTGGTGGTTTTTGCGACTGCACTTGAAGAAACTTTCAAAGTTATTGAAATGTTCCTTATTGACTGACCTTCATGTCTTAAAGTAATGATGGACTGCCATTTGTCTTTGCTTATTTGAGCTGTTCTTGCCATAATATGGACTTGGTTGTTTACCAAATAGGGCTATCTTCTGTATACCCCCCTACCTTGTCACACCACAAATGATTGGCTCAAACACATTAAGAAGGAAATTCCACAAATTAACTTTTACCAAGGCACATCTGTTAACTGAAATGCATTCCAGGTGACTACCTCATGAAGCTGGTTGAGAGAATGCCAAGAGTGTGCAAAGCTGTCATCAAGGCAACGAACGGGTGGCTATTTGAAGAATCTCAAATATAAAATCGATTTTGATTTGTTTAACACTTTTTTGGTTACTACATGATTCCATATGTGTTATTTCATACTGTTGATTTTCAAAATATTTTCAAAATACTATAAAGAGAAACCACTTGTTTGTGCAGCAAAGCTTTGACTTCCCATTTTATAATAATATGGCTTTGGGAGTTCTGTTTTAACTCACACCTCCTCCCTGTAGCTTTGTCTATCTGGCTGGTAAAACTCTCTCTTTCTCTCCATCTGAATGAGTAGCACTGTAGTGTATATGACTCAGATAGTATTTGTTAGCATATGGCTCTTAAAAAGTATTCTGACTGAGTTGAACTACAATTCCTAGGCACCTTCATTTCAAGTGAGACATTGTAGTTGTCCAGGGTTCCAGCTGTATAATTAGAATATTAGAATGACTTCTTGATCGATCAATCACTATTATTCTATAGTTCCAGCTTTGTGCAACCTGTTGCATAATGGCTTTCACCCTCTCCTTCTTCCCTCTCCCCCTATCGTTGTCCTATTTCTGTCTCCTTCTATCGTTCTCTTCCTTTCTCCATCAGTCTTTCCCTCCCTTCTCTGTCTATCTATCCCTTTCATTTTCTCTCTCTGTCTGCCAAATCCTCCCTTGTTCTTCATTTATATATACACATAAATATGTTGAACCGGCAACATGAATGGGTTGTAGTGAACACTCACTCTGTCTGCTAGTCAGCCAGCTGCAGATTGGGACATCAGAGCCTAGGTAGCGAGCGAGCACGCACACGCACACGCACACACACACACACACACACACACACACACACACACACACACACACACACACACACCCTGATGTGTCCACTCACAGTGCCTGTCCTTGTGTCTCCTAGTATATTAGTGACTCACCAGTATCTTATCCATACAGAGTGCCAGACTTCTTCAACCTGTGTTAGTTAGTTTACATATAGTGTACATATTAATTTACTGATTCCCTCTCTCTCCCACAAATACACAACACAGGCAACAGACCTCCCACACTGACTCCCCCACACCATATCCACCCTCACTCCTGTATAATATCACTGGTTGTCTCAAATTACTCCCTATTTCCCCATAGTTAGTGCACTACGTGGGCAATAGGGTTCCATTTCAGACCCAGTCTGTCACTGTTATATTCCCTCCACACTCCTGTATATAATGCCCCTGTTATAGTGGAACACTCTCACTCTGCACAAGAAGAATATAGGGCAAATCTGAAATCGCACCCTATTCCCTATAAAGTGCACTACTTTTGGCAAGAGCACTATGTAGGGAAAAGGGTGCCATTTTGGACACAAGCTTAATAATAGTCATAATAACACTAAACGTAACTCTACACAAGCCCCTCCCCCTCTGTGAATAAGAGGCATGCCTTATCATGTAGCCCAGCATTTTGATAGGCGCATTCGTTTGAGGGACGGGCTGTGGCGCTCCTGATTAGACATCGGGTGTAGCAGGAAGTTGTCATTTCCGCGGTGATCCTCGCGATCACTGCCATCGTATGAGCTGCCACAGCTGGATAGGCTGTCGCCAGGAGACAGCCCTGCCTCCGCCGGGCCCTGATTTGTTGGGTAGCCATGGGACACACCCCCCATCCCTCCGTTGACAAATCCGATGCCTCGATCTCTGGGCGGGGAGGTGGGCTCTGACTTGATGTAGAGGTTCTGATGGACATTCTGGAGGTTAAGGTTGGAGTTCTGACAAATGTTTCTGACAGAGGAGAGGAGAGATAGTGATTACAAAAGAGGAGAAGGAAACAGACAGACAGACAGACACGCACACACACACACACAATTACCCCATGTGTCCCAGTGCTGAGTGCTGTATATTCTGTAGCGGTTGTTGCTGCCAGCCTGTTACTGATCCCAGGTGGAGAGATCCTGATCTGTTACCAAACCCTGACAGGTCACCCAGAGAGTACTCTACAGAGGAAGGAATAGAGAGGGGGGAGACAACAAAAGTTACACATCTTGGGCAAATCTGAAATGAATTCTTCCTATTCGCTATAAGAGTGTTACTTTTGGTCAGAGATGGAGCTGAGGTCACTGTCCAGAAGAGATTAGATTAGATGAGTTTATTAGTCACATGCAAAGGGTTGCAGAGGTAATTGCAGGGTACAGTGAAACTCTAATGTCCCTGAGGGAATGTCCATAGGAGGAGCAGCAAGGGAGGAAGTGAGAAGTGAATGAAACAATAATACAAATAATAACACATATTTACAGAAGACGGAGTGGTAGAAGACGGAGTGGTAGAAGACGGAGTGGTAGAAGACGGAGTGGTAGAAGACGGAGTGGTAGAAGACGGAGTGGTGGAAGACGGAGTGGTGGAAGACGGAGTGGTAGAAGACGGAGTGGTAGAAGACGGAGTGGTAGAAGACGGAGTGGTAGAAGACGGAGTGGTAGAAGACGGAGTGGTGGAAGACGGAGTGGTAGAAGACGGAGTGGTAGAAGACGGAGTGGTAGAAGACGGAAAGGTAGAAGACGGAGAGGTAGAAGACGGAGTGGTAGAAGACGGAGTGGTAGAAGACGGAGTGGTAGAAGACGGAGTGGTAGAAGACAGAGTCGTAGAAGGCGGAGTGGTAGAAGACGGAGTGGTAGAAGACGGAGTGGTAGAAGACGGAGTCGTAGAAGACGGAGTCGTAGAAGACGGAGTGGTAGAAGACGGAGTGGTGGAAGACGGAGTGGTAGAAGACGGAGTGGTAGAAGACGGAGTGGTAGAAGACGGAGTGGTAGAAGACGGAGTGGTGGAAGACGGAGTGGTAGAAGACGGAGTGGTAGAAGACGGAGTGGTAGAAGACGGAGTGGTGGAAGACGGAGTGGTAGAAGACGGAGTGGTAGAAGACGGAGTGGTGGAAGACGGAGTGGTAGAAGACGGAGTGGTAGAAGACGGAGTGGTAGAAGACGGAAAGGTAGAAGACGGAGAGGTAGAAGACGGAGTGGTAGAAGACGGAGTGGTAGAAGACGGAGTGGTAGAAGACGGAGTGGTAGAAGACAGAGTCGTAGAAGGCGGAGTGGTAGAAGACGGAGTGGTAGAAGACGGAGTGGTAGAAGACGGAGTCGTAGAAGACGGAGTCGTAGAAGACGGAGTGGTAGAAGACGGAGTGGTAGAAGACGGAGTGGTAGAAGACGGAGTGGTAGAAGACGGAGTGGTAGAAGACAGAGTGGTAGAAGACGGAGTGGTAGAAGACGGAAAGGTAGAAGACGGAGAGGTAGAAGACGGAGTGGTAGAAGACGGAGTGGTAGAAGACGGAGTGGTAGAAGACGGAGTCGTAGAAGACGAAGTGGTAGAAGACGGAGTGGTAGAAGACGGAGAGGTAGAAGACGGAGTGGTAGAAGACGGAGTCGTAGAAGACGGAGTGGTAGAAGACGGAGAGGTAGAAGACGGAGTGGTAGAAGACGGAGTGCCTACCTGTGTCATATGAGGTGGAGAGGGCAGAGGGGTACCCAACCATACCCTGCCCGGGCAGAGTAGGTGTTGCTATGGAGACCGCGGGGGTAGCCAATGTCTGGGCAGACTGGGAGTTGTTTATTCTCTGGTTCTGAAACAACAAAATAATAAACTAACATTAGTACACTTGTGGCTAGAAGGATTTGGGTCTATGGTCATTCTAGACATAAACAGATATTCAGCATAGCAACTCCACGTTGTCCATCTGTGTGATGTCACACTACTTACCAGCATCATGTCAAAATCCTCACACTGGCAGCATGAAAAACAATACAACTCATATTAGAGTACGGAGGGGGTTGGAGTCAGAGGAACTGTGTAGGAGTCAGAGGAACTGTGTAGGAGTCAGAGGAACTGTGTAAGAGTCAGAATAACTGTGTAAGAGTCAGAGGAACTGTGTAGGAGTCAGAGGAACTGTGTAGGAGTCAGAGGAACTGTGTAGGAGTCAGAGGAACTGTGTAGGAGTCCGAGGAACTGTGTAGGAGTCAGAGGAACTGTGTAGGAGTCAGAGGAACTGTGTAAGAGTCAGAGGAACTGTGTAGGAGTCAGAAGAACTATGTAGGAGTCAGAGGGACTATGTAGGAGTCAGAGGAACTGTGTAGGAGTCAGAGGAACTGTGTAGGAGTCAGAGGGACTGTGTAGGAGTCAGAGGAACTGTGTAGGAGTCAGAGGAACTGTGTAGGAGTCAGAGGAACTGTGTAGGAGTCAGAGGGACTGTGTAAGAGTCAGGAAGGTTCTAACTGTCTCAGGGGAGATGGAGAAAGAGGAGCTAGACAGAGATGGGGGGAGGAGCTAGACAGAGATGGAGGGAGGAGATAGACAGAGATGGAGAAAGAGGAGATAGACAGAAATTGAGGGAGGAGATCACTCACGATGGAGGGCATGTTGTTCTTGTTGCCAGGGGGTAGCAGCGTGCGGAGGTCCGGCTTGCGGTTGCCAATCAGGGTCATGGAGTTCATTGGGGGCGAAGTCTTGGCCTGAATCATTGGGGGTGAAGTGTTGGCCATGCCTCCTGGAGATAACAGCCCCGGTGAGGTACGGTGGTTACCATAGTTACCACTACCTAGGAGACGGATAGACAGGAGAATACTGGATGTTTTTCTTGTTTAACCTGGGAGGACAAATTGAAACTGTAATCATAATAGCCTAATATAATATACAGTACCAGTCAAAAGTTTTAGAACACCTACTCATTCAAGGGTTTTTCTTTATTTTTACTATTTTCTACATTCTAGAATAATAGTGAAGACATCACAACTATGAAATAACACATATGGAATCATGTAGTAACCAAATCAAAATATATTTTATATTTGAGATTCTTTAATAACCATATGTGTTATTTCATAGTTTTGATGTCTTCACTATTATTCTAGAATGTAGAAAATAGTAAAAATAAAGAAAAACCCTTGAATGAGTAGGTGTTCTAAAACGTTTGACTGGTACTGTACATTATCAATGCATCAGACATTAGAAAAGACAGCATATAAAGTAAATAGCATAGTTAACTCACCAGCGTTGGAGACGGTGTTAGACAGCTCTGAACCCATCATCCCTCCTGTGTTTCCAGCACTGGGGGGTTGGTGTGTGTGTTGGGGTCCAGGCGACATGCTGTTCCTCTGCAGGCCAGAGTGTGTTTGGCAAAGAGGCAGAAGACTGTGGTTATACAAGGATCCCCCCACCCCGGGGTGAGAGTATAGTAGTCCACTGTTGTTTTGGCCCTGGATGGAGCCAACCATGTCGTAGTTAGGCGGGGGGAGAGCCTGCTGGACAGAGACAGACACCAGGGTTAGCAAGGCAAATGGAGTAGTGGAACAGGCATGAGTGGATACACACACAGATCCAGTTGTACTTACACAGAGTCTCTGTCTGCTGATCAGGAGGTCAATGTCTTCATTGATTTTGCGGTATTTGTCCTCTGACTCGGGGCTCTGACCAGCAGAGTCGTCTGCCTCGATGTCGGGACTGTCACAACCATTTAGACCCTTCTTACGCAGAGTCTGAGAGAGAGAGACAGACACAGAGAGAGACAGAGAGAGAGAGAGACACAGAGAGAGAGACACAGAGAGAGACACAGAGAGAGAGACAGACACAGAGAGAGAGAGAGACAGACACAGAGAGAGAGACAGACACAGAGAGAGACAGGGAGAGAGAGACAGACACAGAGAGAGAGACAGACACAGAGAGAGAGAGACAGACACAGAGAGAGAGAGAGACAGACACACAGGGAGGGAGATAGACACACAGAGAGATAGACAGACACACAGAGAGAGAGAGACAGACAGAGAGAGAGAGAGACAGACACATAGAGAGACAGACACAGAGAGAGAGACAGACACAGAGAGAGAGACAGACACAGAGAGAGAGAGACAGACACACAGGGAGGGAGATAGACACACAGAGAGATAGACAGACACACACAGAGAGAGAGACAGACACAGAGAGAGACAGGGAGAGAGAGACAGACACAGAGAGAGAGACAGACACAGAGAGAGAGAGACACAGAGAGAGAGACAGACACACAGGGAGGGAGATAGACACACAGAGAGATAGACAGACACACAGAGAGAGAGAGACAGACAGAGAGAGAGAGAGACAGACACAGAGAGAGAGACAGACACAGAGAGAGAGACAGACACAGAGAGAGAGACAGACACAGAGAGAGAGAGACAGACACACAGGGAGGGAGATAGACACACAGAGAGATAGACAGACACACAGAGAGAGAGACAGACACACAGAGAGAGAGAGACAGACACAGAGAGAGAGAGACAGACACAGAGAGAGAGAGACAGACACAGAGAGAGAGAGACAGACACAGAGAGAGAGACAGGCAGAGAGAGAGAGAGACAGACACACAGGGAGAGAGACAGACACACAGGGAGAGAGATAGACAGAGAGAGAGAGACAGACACACAGAGAGAGAGACAGACACAGAGAGAGAGAGACAGGCACAGCGAGAGAGACAGAGAGAGAGAGAGAGAGAGAGAGAGAGAGAGAGAGACAGACACACAGAGAGCATAGTCAGTGAATAAAGCACAACAGTTATTCTAAAGGCCTCATGGGCATGGCAGACCACTGAAAAGCTGCAGTCTTCTTTTCAACCACCAAGTGCCGCTATTTGGAGAAGAAAAAACATCCTCAAAAGACCACCTGGCAGATAGATACTCTAATTGAACACCAGTATGAGAGGGGAGAGGGTAGACAAAGTGACAGAGAAAGAATGTATTGTAAATAGAGAGAGAGAGGGTGGTAGACATAGATTTAGAGAGATGAGAGCAGAAAAGAGGGGGGAGTGAGAGAGGGGGTGTAGAATGGAGAGGAGAGTAGGCCTCTAATCACTGCTGATATTGTCCATAGAGCTGTGATGCTTTCCCCTAGTGTGTGTGTGCACGCATCTTCAGACGATGTATATGTAATGTATGCAGTTTGGCTCAACTCTGTCCTGTCTCAGCACTTTACCGCCTATCACTAGACCACTACAGCTCTCACACACACACACACACACACACACACACACACACACACACACACACACACACACACACACACACACACACACACACACACACACACACACACACACACACAGCTATGCCACTCATCCCAGCCATGCCCACCTGTCACTGGCCGACACAGCGAGGGGGGAGTGGCCGAGCCCAGGTTTAGAAGCCCTGTGTCTGAAGGATGTCCATAGAAGGCTATTTTTTTTACCTCTCTGGCACCCAGAGCACCCCTAGTTTCCAGTCCTCACCCACCATCCCTCTCACCCCCACTACCCCTTCTCTCTCTCGCCCACTCCCTCCCCTCCACACCTCTATCTCCACCCCACAACCTCCATGTCCATTGCTGACAAAACACATATCAGCAACACAACAACAAAATGACAGTAGACATGAAAGGAAGACCGTGAAGAACTCTTACACTTTATTTCAGAACACATGACTCTCCATACCCTGGTTCTACACAGCTCAACAAAGAGCCCTGGCCTACACAGCCCTAGAGCCCTGGCCTACACAGCTATACACAGAGCCCTGGCCTACACAGCCCTAGAGCCCTGGCCTACACAGCTCTACACAGAGCCCTGGCCTACACAGCCCTAGAGCCCTGGCATACACAGCTCTACACAGAGCCCTGGCCTACAGAGCCCTGGCCTACACAGCCCTAAACAGAGCCCTGGCGTACACAGAGCCTTGGTCTACACTGCCCTAAACAGAGCCCTGGCCTACACAGCCCTAGACAGAGCCCTGGCCTACACAGCCCTACACAGAGCCCTGGCCTACACCGCCCTAGAGCCCTGGCCTTCACAGCTCTACACAGAGCCCTGGCCTACACAGTTCTACACAGAGCCCTGGCCTACACAGCCCTAGAGCCCTGGCTCTACACAGATCTACACAGCTCTACACAGACCTGGCCTACACAGCCCTAGAGCCCTGGCCTACACAGCTCTACACGGAGCCCTGGCCTACACAGCCCTAGAGCCCTGGCCTACACAGCTCTACACAGAGCCCTGGCCTACACAGCCCTAAACAGAGCCCTGACCTACACAGCCCTACACAGAGCCCTGGCGTACACAGCCCTACACAGAGCCCTGGCCTACACAGCCCTAGAGCCCTGGCTCTACACAGATCTACACAGCTCTACACAGAGCCCTGGCCTACACAGCCCTAGAGCCCTGGCCTACACAGCTCTACACGGAGCCCTGGCCTACACAGCCCTAGAGCCCTGGCCTACACAGCTCTACACAGAGCCCTGGCCTACACAGCCCTAAACAGAGCCCTGACCTACACAGCCCTACACAGAGCCCTGGCGTACACAGCCCTACACAGAGCCCTGGCCTACACAGCCCTACACGGAGCCCTGGCCGACACAGTCCTAAACAGAGCCCTGGCCTACACAGCTCTTCACATAGCCCTGGCCTACACAGCCCTAAACAGAGCCCTGGCCTACACAGCCCTAAACAGAGCCCTGGCCTACACAGCTCTTCACATAGCCCTGGCCTACACAGCCCTAAACAGAGCCCTGGCCTACACAGCCCTAAACAGAGCCCTGGCCTACACAGCCCTAAACAGAGCCCTGGCTTACACAGCCCTTCACAGAGGTGTGTGTGTTGTGAGAGGTGTGTTGGTGTGTGTGTGTGTGTGTGTGTGTGTGTGTGTGGTGAGAGGTGAAGACAGCAACTGGTTGAGTGGGCAGCTGACTGAAGGTGCTCAGAGGAGAACACAACTGATAGAAAGAGGGAGAGAGAAAGAGAGAGAAAAGGAAAGAGAGAGGGGAGTGAATGAGAGAGAGGAGAGGGAAGGAATGAGAAAGAGACAGAAATAATGAGAGAGAAAGATGGAGAGAAAGAATTAGATAGAGACAAAGGAAGGCACAAAATAAGAGAGGATATGTCACGAGAGAAAGGAAGACAAAATAAGAGAGAAAGCACTGAATCCCCATATCTCCATTCCAAGCCACCCTCAACTGTCTACAATCGCTCTCTCATTTTTCTCTTCTACTCCTTGTTGTTCTTCCTCCCCTATGGGTGGTCTGGTCTCCTAACCAATTCCACATCAATTAGAGAGTGTGTATGTGTGGGTTGACTTTACAAGAGCACAGAGTGCGAGGCACCTCTCCATATGCCAAGGAACATGACATGCACCTCTTACATCTCACCTCTCCTGTCCTAACAGGCGTACATTTCGACTACACACGCACACACACACACACACACACACACACACACACACACACACACACACACACACACACACACACACACACACACACACACACACACACACACACACACACACACACACACACACACACACACACACACACACAGTATGTAGTCATGTGGCGAAAAATAATGAAATCAATTCCAGTGGTGATGCATGGTCATAAACTACATGGACAAAAGTATGTGAACACCCTTTCAAATGAGTGGATTCAGCTATTTCAGCCTCACCTGTTGCTGACAGGTGTATAAAATTGAGCACACAGCCATGCAATCTTCATAGGCAAACACTGGCAGTAGGATGGCCCATACTGAGGAGCTCAGTGACTTTCAACATGGCACCGTTATAGGATGCCACCTTTCTAACAAGTCAGTTCATCAAATTTCTGCCCTGCTAAAGCTGCCCTGGTCAACTCTAAGGGCTGTTATTGTGAAGTGGAAACAGCTTAGCCACGAAGTGGTAGGCCTCACAAGCTCACAGAACGGTACCACGTGCTGAAACAAGTAGCGCATAAAATTTGTCTGTCCTTGGTTGCAACACTCACTACTGAGTTCAAAACGGCCTATATAAGCAAAGTCATTACAATAACTGTTCGTGGGGAGCTTCATGAAATGAGTTTCCATGGCAGAGCAGCCGCACACAAGCCTAACATCACCATGCGCAATGCCAACGTTGGCTGGAGTGGTGTAAAGCTCGCCGCCATTGGACTCTGGAGCAGTGGAAATGCGTTCTCTGGAGTGATGAATCACGCTTCACAATCTTGCAGGCCGACGGACAAATCTGGGTTTGGCGGATGCCAGGAGAATGCTACCTGCCCCAATGCATAGTGCCAACTGTAAAGGTTGGTGAAAGAGGAATAATGGTCTGGGGCTGTTTTTCATGGTTCGGGCCCCTTAGTTCCAGTGAAGGGAAATCTTAACACTACAGCATACAATGACATTCTAGACAATTCTGTTTGTATTTGTATTTATTAAGGATCTCCATTAGCTCCCGGGGTCCAGCAACATTAAGCCAGGTATATACATTTAAAAATATAACACAACATTACATTTCAAAACCCTTTACCCAATACATTTAGTGTGTTCCCTCAACCCACTACTCCACTATCATGTACTTACAACACAACTGTTCTTCCAACTTTGTGGCAACAGTTTGGGGAAGGCCCTTTCCTGTTTCAGCATGACAATGCCATTATGCACAAAGCGAGGTCCATACAGAAATGGTTTGTCGAGATTGGTGCGAAGTACAGAGAGATCCTTGATGAAAACCTGCTCCAGAGCGCTCAGGACCTCAGACTGGGACAAAGGTCCACCTTCCAACAGGACAACCACTGCACACAGCTAGGACAATGCAGGTGTGGCTTTGGGACAAACCTCTGAATGTCCTTGAGTGGCCCAACCAGAGCCCGGACATCTCTGGAGACCTGAAAATAGTTGTGCAGCGACGCTCCCCATCCAACAAGATGGAGCTGGAGAGGATCTGAAGAGAAGAATGGGAGAAACTTTCCAAATCCAGGTGTGCCAAGCTTGTAGCGTCATACCCAAGAAGACTTGAGGTTGTAATCGCTGTCAAAGGTGCTTCAAAAAAGTACTAAGTAAAGGGTTTGAATACTTACAGTTGAAGTCGGAAGTTTACATACACTTAGGTTGGCGTCATTAAAACTCGTTTTTTCAACCACTCCACAAATGTCTTGTTAACAAACTATAGATTTAGCAAGTCGGTTAGGACATCTACTTTGTGCATGACACAAGTCATTTTTCCAACAATTGTTTACAGACAGATTATTTCACTTATAATTCACTGTATCACAATTCCAGTGGGTCAGAAGTTTACATACACTAAGATGACTGCCTTTAAACAGCTTGGAAATGTAATTCCTCATGTCATGTCTTTAGAAGCTTCTGATAGGCTAATTGACATCATTTGAGTCAATTGGAGGTGTACCTGTGGATGTATTTCAAGGCCTACTTTCAAACTCAGTGCCTCTTTGCTTGACATCATGGGAAAATCCAAAGAAATCAGCCAAGACCTCAGAAAATTAATTGTAGACCTCCACAAGTCTGGTTCATCCTTGGGAGCAACTTCCAAACGCCTGAAGGTACCACGTTCATCTGTACAAACAATAGTACGCAAGTATAAACACCATGGGACCACACAGCCATCATACTGCTCAGGAAGGAGACCCGTTCTGTCTCCTAGAGATGAACGTACTTTGGTGCGAAAAGTGCAACTCAATCGCAAAACAACAGCAAAGGACCTTGTGCAGATGCAGGAGGAAACAGGTACAAAAGTATCTATATCCACAGTAAAACGAGTCCAATATCGACATAACCTGAAAGTCCGCTCAGCAAGGAAGAGGCCACTGCTCCAAAACCGCCATTATAAAATGCCAGACTACGGTTTGCAACTGCACATGGGGACAAAGATCAGACTTTTTGGAGAAATGTCCTCTGGTCTGATGAAACAAAATAGAACTGTTTGGCCATAATGACCATCGTTATGTTTGGAGGAAAAAGGGGGAGGCTTGCAAGCTGACAAACACCATCCCAACCGTGAAGCACAGGGGTGGCAGCATCATGTTGTGGGGGTGCTTTCCTGCAGGAGGGACTGGTGCACTTCACAAACTAAATGGCATCATGAGGAAGGAAAATTATGTGGATATATTGAAGCAACATCTCAAGACATCAGTCAGGAAGTTAAAGCTTGGTCGCAAATGGGTCTTCCCATTTGACCCCAAGCATACTTCCAAATTTGTGGCAAAATGGCTTAAGGACAACAAAGTCAAGGTATTGGAGTGGCCATCACAAAGCCCTGACATCAATCTTATAGAAAATTGTGGGCAGAACTGAAAAAGCATGTGCGAGCAAGGAGGCCTACAAATCTGACTCAGTTACACCAGCTCTGTCAGGAGGAATGGGCCAAAATTCACCCAACTTATTGTGGGAAGCTTGTGGAAGGCTACCTGAAATGTTTGACCCAAGTTAAACAATTTAAAGGCAATGCTACCAAATACTAATTGTGTGTATGTAAACTTTTGACCCACTGGGAATGTGATGAAAGAAATAAAAGCTGAAATAAATCATTCGCTCTACTATTATTCTGACATTTCACATTTTTGAAATAAAGTTGTGATCCTAACTGACCTAAGACAGGAAATGTTTACTTGGAATAAATGTGAGTAATTGTGAAAAACTGAGTTTAAATGTATTTGGCTAAGATATATGTAAATATGTTACATTATTTATATGTTTTTTAATACATTTGCCTACATTTCTAAAAACCTGTTTTTGCTTTGTCATTATGGGGTATTGTGTGTTGATTGAGGAGGGAAAAAAACAGTGTAATCCATTTTAGAACAAGGCTGTAACGTAACAAAATGTGGAAAATGTGTCGCGGGGTCTGAACGCTTTTCGAATGCACTGTACATGCCAATATCTTCGCCACACACCCCTCCCATGTTTCTTGTCTGAACATTTAAAATGATATTCAAGACACGTTATCTTCAGACATATTATAGATGCTTTTCACTGACAGCAACAACTCAATAATCAGCTAGGTCTCTGACCATGCGCGGTGCCCAAATTGCAGGCTTCCCAACTAGGCATATAGGCCTACACGTTTGTGATTTAAAACAAACCACAGCTTTAAAAAAAAGTTAATGATGCTCTGTGGTGAAGTATTTCAAATGATTTGAATTGTTTCTGTATAGACTGGAGTAATTAGGCCTATATCATTTTGGCAACTCAACATATTAGGAATTGATTGTCATTGTTCGCCTGCAAATACTTCATTACAAAAGTATTTCGCCTCCCAGTCAGTCCACACACACACACACACACACACACACACTCATATGCACATCCCCCAAAGGCTATTCTTAGCAGCAGCCTTCTATTTTTAGCCTGCTGCCGGTTTCCAAACTTTGATCAGGGAGAGATTGGTTCCACAAAGAGAGCTGGAGTTCCACTGGGCCTGTGTGTGTGTGTTCTAATTGATGAGCCTTACTGAGAGCTTCAGCTGTTTTCAATCTACAACACAGACACACACCACAGAATGGAGTGAAATAGGGTTAGTAAAAGAGGGGTGAGGAATGCAGGAGTTCTTAGAGTTATAAATAGCCATTATCCTGGGCCTCCTGCACCAAATACAGAACACACACACACACCCCGTTATGGAAAGAAAACAACCCAGACAAAGGAGTCTCTTCTATTCCATTCCTGTAAAGAAGATAGTTCAACGGTTCACAGGGTTTGACAGCTAGGTCATCTTTGACCATGTTTATCAACACAGAGACAGGGACTGTGTGTGATGCTGAAATATATACAAGTACAAATCTGTCGTTCTGCCCCTAAACAAGGCAGTTAACCCACTGTTCCCCGGTAGGCTGTCATTGCCTAGTTAAATAAAGGTTCAAAAAAATAAAAAATAGAGTGAGAGATAGAAAGGCTTGTATGTGAGAGAGGAGAAGGAACTTGACAGAGGAGGAAAAGACCCATCATCATTGATCTGTCTTCCAGAAGACACCTACACACTAGAGGTCAGCAAGGAAAGAGGAGAAGAGAGGACATTTGTTGAGAGGGATTAGGAAGAGCATATTGAGATTATAGTAATGAGTGATAGGATTACAGTAGATTAACATAGATTATATGCTGCTGCTGGCTGACTGACCAAAAAGTGGGACAGGTGGAGAGGGACATCAGCTATCAGGCCAAAACCACCCCCTTATGGACCTCTGACATATAGTATTGACCACCAGACTCATTTTAAATGTGGAATTTTTGAGCTGTGCTTGATTGATTTAGTTTGCCTGGTTTACAATGGAACCAATGAAATATTCCCAATACTGGGCTGCATATCTTACTTTCCCCATTCCCACACAGAAACATCCCCATCAGCCTCTGCACTCTATCAAACGCAGCCTGTTTTCCCACTACTCCCAATGGGAGGCTCGTGGCCTGTGTTGGAACACACACCTTTCACTGGAAGACCATAACCACTGTCCTCCATGCCGCTACAGATTCCCGTCAGCGATCCAGAGACTAAATCCAACGCACCTGTCCTTTGAACTCTGATCCCTAACCCCTGACCCCTAACCTCGGTCACATGGACCAAGGTCCGTTGGGTGGCCCTGAAGAGGGTTGAATGAGGACGTTGGACATGTGTGTGTGAGGAGACACCAGACTTGTTCTCCTAACACCATTGCATAACTCCAGGCTGGCCTCCCTGATCTCTGAGTCCTTAGCCAAACACACACACACATGTATTACACTAGCTGTATTACACTAGCTGTTCATTCAACCAACTGAGTGTCTACTGCTTTTTAATCAGATTTCCACCAGTGAAACCATGTTGGTGAACTAGTCTGCAATAGTGTGTTGGACTCACTTCCACGATGTCGGAGTTAGTCCTGCTCTCGTGAGGTTCGTTGTACTCTGTGTATTTGAGCAGGACCTTGTCCATGTCAGTGCTGGCATACTGGAACAATTTATTGGTGCTGTTGAAGATGATGAGGGCGATCTCACAGTCACACAGAACACTCAGCTCATACGCCTTCTTCATCAGGCCAAACTTCCGCTTGGTGAATGTCACCTGGAGAGGGAGAGAGAGAGGGTGAGGGAGAGAGGGAGAGGAAGAGAGAGAGAGGGGGAGAGAGGTGAGAGAGAGAGGGGAAGAGAGAGAGAGAGAGAGAGAGAGAGAGAGAGAGAGAAGAGAGAAGAGAGAGAGGGAGAGTTTACAGTGTATACTGTAAGTGAACTGTTGAATGTACGTATGTTGGCCTGCGTGTTGACAATAGACTATATTGAAAATCCAGTAAGTATGTAAGGTAAGGTATGTATGTATCTATTTATGTAAGGTATGTATGCACATATGTAAGGTAGGTACGTATGTAAGGTATGTGCGTATGTATGTACGGTATGTAAGTACATATGTAAGGTATGTATGTGCGTTTGTAAGGTCGGTACGTATGTATGTATGCATATACATATGTAAAGTATGTATGTATGTATGTAAGTGTGTATGGTATGTATGTTTGTATGTATGTGTGTATGTATGTAGGTTAAGTGTGCTCTTGCACTCTGATGTTGCCTTCTAAACCACCCCTGAGGGGAATACTTAAACTGAGAGACAAACAGACAGACTGACAGTCATGTTAACATTTAAATAGAATCTAATTATGGAGGCTGGTGCCCTTGGCCATTACTGCTTAACTTGAGACTGACTGTAAGTCACTATCACATTAGGACACATAGATATGGGCACAGCATCACTGTCTCTATTACAATGTCATAATCAGAACACTGAGGAAGAAATGTGAGGCTGGTCACTGTATGGATAACCACCCCCCCACCCACACACATGTGCTCCCAAGCAAGTACCCTTAACACACACACACACACGCACAATAACACACACAACAACACACACAGAGGACAGAGAGACCAGGGAGGTCATCCCAGCTCTAGGGGTCAGGAAGCACATGTTAGTGCATTTCCTGTCATAACAGGAAGAGGGGAACCACTGCCCCACTACACACACACATACTCCTCAAAATGCCTCTGTCTCTACCTCCTTCCCACCTAGTTGTGTGCAGGTGTGGGAGTGTTGGGGCTTGTATGTGTGTGTGACCATTATTCGGATAAAGCTCAGTGTTCATTTACCTGTCTGTTACGTTCATCCATAATCCGTGCTATCTGGATCTTTTTCCTCCCCATCTTCTCTCCTATCTCAAAAGTCCTGTTCTTCTTCTCTTTCTCTCCTATCTCAAAAGTCCTGCTCTTCTTCTCTTTCTCTCCTATCCCAAAAGTCCTGTTCTTCTTCTCTCTCTCTCCTATCCCAAAAGTCCTGTTCTTCTTCTCTTTCTCTCCTATCCCAAAAGTCCTGTTCTTCTTCTCTTTCTCTCCTATCCCAAAAGTCCTGTTCTTCTTCTCTTTCTCTCCTATCCCAAAAGTCCTGTTCTTCTTCTCTCTCTCTCCTATCCCAAAAGTCCTGTTCTTCTTCTCTATCTCAAAAGTCCTGTTCTTCTTCTCTTTCTCTCCTATCCCAAAAGTCCTGTTCTTCTTCTCTTTCTCTCCTATCCCAAAAGTCCTGTTCTTCTTCTCTTTCTTTCCTATCCCAAAAGTCCTGTTCTTCTTCTCTCTCTCTCCTATCCCAAAAGTCCTGTTCTTCTTCTCTATCTCTCCTATCCCAAAAGTCCTGTTCTTCTTCTCTTTCTCTTCAATCCCAAAAGTCCTGTTCTTCTTCTCTTTCTCTTCAATCCCAAAAGTCCTGTTCTTCTTCTCTTTCTCTTCAATCCCAAAAGTCCTGCTCTTCTTCTCTTGTCTTCCAAATCCTCACAGCAGTATTCTCTAGATTCTTCTTCTCTCAATTCCTCTGGCATTCACTCCTTAAAGAGACAGAGAGACAGAAATCAGTTAAAATGCCATCAAACACACACAGTAGTCCTTGTGGAGCGGTCATAGAGAATGGTTCAACTATGTTTGTGTATAAGTAAATAGCTGATCATTCAACAGGTTGACCTGAGAGAGGAGAATAACTCACTGATTAAGACTTACAGCTCATCTCTACCACACAACTCAGTTCAAAACACCACATCTCACTCATAACCAGAGAGATGGCATTTGCTTCCCACTGAAGAAATGCAACATAGAAAAACATGGCACAAGAAAAAAATTATACGTTCGCATCATGCTACAGAATGTTATGAGAAATTATGTGTTAGTGTTGTTGGCTTGACTTTACTGTCTGCTTTATGATGTCCCCAAACCCTGTTTGCATTTTACATCGCATCATATTCTATTAGAATGTTGACATCACATCATATTCTATTAGAATGTTGACATCACATCATATTCTATTAGAATGTTGACATCACATCATATTCTATTAGAATGTTGACCTCACATCACATTCTATTAGAATGTTGACCTCACATCACATTCTATTAGAATGTCGACCTCACATCACATTCTATTAGAATGTTGACATCATATCATATTCTATTAGAATGTTGACATCACATCATATTCTATTAGAATGTCGACCTCACATCACATTCTATTAGAATGTTGACATCATATCATATTCTATTAGAATGTTGACCTCACATCATATTCTATTAGAATGTTGACCTCACATCATATTCTATTAGAATGTTGACATCACATCATATTCTATTAGAATGTCGATCTCACATCATATTCTATTAGAATGTTGACCTCACATCATATTCTATTAGAATGTTGACATCACATCTTATTCTATTAGAATGTTGACATCATATCATATTCTATTAGAATGTTGACCTCACATCATATTCTATTAGAATGTTGACCTCACATCATATTCTATTAGAATGTTGACATCACATCATATTCTATAAGAATGTTGACATCACATCATATTCTATTAGAATGTTGACATCACATCATATTCTATTAGAATGTTGACATCACATCATATTCTATAAGAATGTTGACATCATATTCTATGAGAATGTTGACATCACATCATATTCTATTAGAATGTCGACATGACATCATATTCTATTAGAATGTCGATCTCACATCATATTCTATTAGAATGTTGACCTCACATCATATTCTATTAGAATGTTGACATCACATCAAATTCTATGAGAATGTTGACATCACATCATATTCTATTAGAATGTTGACATCACATCATATTCTATAAGAATGTTGACATCATATTCTATAAGAATGTTGACATCACATCATATTCTATTAGAATGTCGATCTCACATCATATTCTATTAGAATGTTGACCTCACATCATATTCTATTAGAATGTTGACATCACATCAAATTCTATGAGAATGTTGACATCACATCAAATTCTATGAAAATGTTGACATCACATCATATTCTATGAGAATGTTGGCATCACATCATATTCTATGAGAATGTCGACATCACATCATATTCTATTAGAATGTCGACATCACATCATATTCTATTAGAATGTCGACCTCACATCATATTCTATTAGAATGTCGACCTCACATCATATTCTATTAGAATGTCGACCTCACATCATATTCTATTAGAATGTTGACCTCACATCATATTCTATTAGAATATCGACCTCACATCATATTCTATTAGAATGTCGACCTCACATCAAGTTCTATAAGAATGTTGACCTCGCATCATATTCTATTAGAATGTTGACATCACATCATATTATATTAGAATGTTAACATCACATCATATTCTATTAGAATGTTGACATCACATCATATTCTATTAGAATGTTAACATCACATCATATTCTATTAGAATGTTGACATCACATCATATTCTATTAGAATGTTGACCTCACATCATATTCTATTAGAATGTTGACATCACATCATATTCTATTAGAATGTTGACATCACATCATATTCTATTAGAATGTTGACATCACATCATATTATATTAGAATGTTAACATCACATCATATTCTATTAGAATGTTGACATCACATCATATTCTATTAGAATGTTAACATCACATCATATTCTATTAGAATGTTAACATCACATCATATTCTATTAGAATGTTAACATCACATCATATTCTATTAGAATGTCGACATCACATCATATTCTATTAGAATGTTGACCTCACATCATATTCTATTAGAATGTTGACCTCACATCATATTCTATTAGAATGTTGACCTCACATCATATTCTATTAGAATGTTGACCTCACATCATATTCTATTAGAATGTTGACATTTACATAATTTCTTGATCCAAAACACATCCAGCACAGTACAAGTCCAGGTGAGGAGTCCTGTTTGTTGTCACCTGTGCCTTGTGTGACTTGGCACAAAGGATCTGAAGGATTCAGTCCACAGCTTATTGTGTAACACTAAGCCACTGCGGGTTACACACACACCTAATCGAGCACACCTGATTTTTTTTTTACAGGACCAGCAACCCCCAGGACCCCCTCCCTTTATCCATGATCCCTAACCTCTAACCTTATCTCTATCATAACCTATTGACATATACATTATAATAACTATGGGGGGGGGGGGGGCGAGTCCAATATCCTCTGAAGGGAGTGAGTGTGCTATATTCTCTCCTCATCCCTCCATCCCTCCATGTGTTAATCAGGCCTCTCTCATGAGGAAACAGAGAGAAGAAATGGAGGGAGATACAGTGTACTTCAAAGGGAAAGTGATCACTTATATGTTAAACTTTTATGTGTACGCGTGTGAGTGTGTGTGTGTATCCTGCGGTCTCCTGGCCTATAGGCTCTTTAAGATCCTCTTAAGTAGCTAGACACAAGTAGAGCCAACATGGCTTATAGTGTCCGACCTACACACACACACACACACACACACACACACACACACACACACACACACACACACACACAGTTACCAGTACAGTCAGAGGCAGAAGCATGGCTGAAGTAATGTGAGGAGAAAGGGGGGGGGGGGGGAGAGAAGAGAGAGAGATAGAGGGAGAGAGAGAGAAAAGGAGGAAAGAGAGAGCGAGAGAGAAAAAAAGAAGGAAAGAGAGCGAGAGAGAGAGAGAGAAAAGAAGGAAAGAGAGAGAGAGAGAGAGAGAGAGAGATCACAGGTTTGTCAATGACATGACAATGAGTAAGGTGTTTGGTTTTAACTTTATCTTCTATAACGGTATTTGAATGTTTGGCTTGTTAAATGTGATACGTTGTGTGTAATGACCATTTGTATAGTTTTCTTCGCTACTTGAGTCCTCTTTCTCTGCTCTCTCTCTCCATGCTGCGTTCCACACAGACCTAGCCCTGCCCCCTGACACTCAAGGAGCGCATTTGATGTTCCTCAACTACGAGACACTTGTGTTCAGTCTGCATTGTCAATGCAGCATATGCAACAAAGTTGATGACAATGATGCAGTTTTCACTTTGCTTCTTAATATAAATACACTAGCTTAATATAATTACACTAACAGCTAGTTTGTCTTTTCTTAACAAGTTGGGCCCAAATCTTGTTAGCCGCTAATGCTAATTGCACATGCTAATTGCTGCTAGCTAGCTAATAAATGTACTGAGTCAGAGCAAATGTAATTAGCTATATATTTGAAGGTATGTTTTTGAATAGCTAAAGCAGAAACAGACTTGTAACCAGGCTGTCATCAAGCATTTCGCTACACTTGCAATAACATCTGCTAGCCATGTGTATGTGACTAATAAAATTTGATTTGATTACAACATACCATCCCTAACCCCTAACCTCTAACCCCTATCCGGTGATCTGAGAGAATTTGATAGGTAACGACAGCTCCAGCGTTCCACAACGTACCATCCCTGACTAGAGGAGAATAGAGCAGATCTTTACAGACTCCCCAGTAGACTGACCAACAAAGGCACATTTTACACACAGCTCTTCTACACAGTATCTGCCAGCACCAGATATAATCAAGCTAGCTAGGACATAATATTGAATAAAAACAAGCACCAACATGCCAACCAGGATATATTTAAACGTCTGTGCTCTCATTCAGTCATCCAGACAGTGAGGCTGTTTCAGGAAACACCATATTTCTCTGCTTTGGAGTAAATATAGAACATTCCTTGTCAAGCCAACTCAGCATTCTATCAAACCTGGAAGTTTATATGTGTGTGTTAGTTAGATCTTTTCCCAGCATGTGTGTTCCCTCTAAGAGGACGTAACGTAGAGCCTGTAAACCAAACCAGGATGACAGCAGGTTTCCACCCGACTTCCCCTCGACGTGCACGCACACACACACACCACACACACTTCCTCCTCTATGAATAGCCTAAATGTAAACCAGCGGTGCTCCAAAAATAAAATAATTAACTTCATGCCCCAAACAAAGTGGAGCTGACTGTATTTAGTCCACACTGAGACAGAGACAAACAGACAATAGAAGTACAGAACAGAGATGGACCAATGCCATACAGCACAGTCCTCATTTACCCTAACTAACCCCCTTAACACCCACATTCACAATAATCACAGTACCCCTTCTCTGTCACAAACATAAACACACTATAGCCGTGAAGATGATTCAGAGTCCTCATTTACCCCCATACTATACGTGTGTGTGTGTGTGTGTGTGTGTGTGTGTGTGTGTGTGTGTGTGTGTGTGTGTGTGTGTGTGTGTGTGTGTGTGTGTGTGTGTATTCTGGGGCAAGAGAAGAACAGACAGAAGGACCAGAGCAGAAACGGACTGGCCGTAGGGAATTTCAGGCAAATGCCAGATGGGCTGGTCCATCTGTATCCCAGTGGGCCGGTGTAAATAATGGGTTTTGTGCAGAATGATCATTATGGCTAATAATGGGGGCCTGAAGTAAAGAAATGGGCTGAGGTATTAGAAATGACTGGGTGGATTTTTGATCCCAGTCTCTCCCTGGACCAAACACAGACAGCCAGACATATAGACATGGAGTCGGCCAGGCTAGACAGAATGTGTAAGTGTGTATTTTTAGGCTGGATGGGGGGGAAAGAGAGAGAAAGAAAGAGAGAGAGAGAGAGAGAGAGAGAGAGAGAGAGAGAGAGAGAGAGAGAGAGAGACAGAGTGGCAATGCCCTTGTATATCTTGGCAGGATGATCTACATGCCAGTGTCAGAGGGGCAAGGGTAGGGGGGTAGGTGGGTTAGATGGATGGGTACCGGGCAGGGGGCAGATAGAGGATGGGAGGGGTAGTGGGCTGGGGGCGGCGGGGTGGACGTAGCCGAGTCTCAGTGTGGTGGCAGGCTGGCAGTCATTCCCAGCCCCAAGACATAGAGTCTGTGTCAACTTCAACACTGCGCAATGAGCACTGCAAATAAAACATGTCAAAACATCTAGTTGTTCTATCACTTTGTCAGGAAGAGAATAAGAAGTAAAGGACATGACTTGGTGTCCTACAGTCCTACCAAGTTTCTACGTCACCGTTTTCACCCTATTCTCCACTATGGCCACATGATCCACTATAAATACTTCAGACTAGAGGAGACTAGAGTGGGGGGAAGTTTCTAAACAAGACTACTGATTAACACTACTGTAGCTACAGGCAACAAGCAGACAAAGACTCCTCTGTATTAGACTCTATAACTGGAGGGTGGAGGATGCAACACTAAGTAACTAGATTGTTTTACGGCAGTGGCAGATGACATTGCACTCACTAGAACACAAGCGTTAGGGCAAAATCCAGGCATGTCAGAGACATGGGGGTTCAGAGTTAAAGTGGCAATCAGCAGTAGAAACAATAACAAAGCAGTCCCCCCACTGGAGTAAAAACAGCTTATATTTTGGGTTCTGATGGGCTGCGACAGTTGAACTAATTATTAACTTATAAGTCCAAAAATGTATGTGGCAAATGCTGATTGACCCTTTAAGGCCCATAATGGGGACAATGCAGCGCATCCTCTGCCATGTACTTTTAAATAAACGACATGTTTGGGATTTAATCAGGTCTGCCTGTGGTGAAGAGAGAAGTGAATGAGGCCTACAGAGTTTTCTGGTTTACTACCTCGTTAACCTCCAGCCAATCAGCACAATTGATCGAGTGACAATCAATTGATCAAGTAGAATGCTAGGGATAAACTAAAAACGTCAGGACTGTGGAACTCGAGGGTCTGTGTTGTGCACCCCTGCCCAGACATGTGTTCCCACTCCCAGACATGTGTTGGTCCATAAAGCTGAGAAGTGGCTGGCAGGCGAGGCTAGTTTTTAGTCTTTAATCCACCTGTAACCCCAGAGACCTGAGCTGATCTCTCTGGCTCAATGGGCAAGACACAGACACTAGAGGCTTATCCAGAGGAGAGGAGCCAATGATCAGGTCAGGTGTGTTAGTGCTGGCTGGAACATAAGCCTACACACACTGTCTCTCTCCGGGTGGACCTAAGGGGCAGACATCCCTCTGTGCCACTGCTCTAGCCTGTTATCATGGTCACAATGCCCTGGATGCACAAGCCTCTTACTTGCATTGGTAGCCTACACTGAAAAATATAATAGATTGTTTATTTTGTCAAAATTACTTTGAATATACTGAAAATGTAAGTGCATGGCCTCTGCCTGTGATTTCACTTTCTCTAACACGTATGCATGTAGTGAGCTCAATCAACTTTGACAAATTGACATGAAGACAATACTTGATATGAATAAACAAGCCTACATAATTCACATGTATCTCACTAGGCTGGTTTATACTCTATGAAAAACATGGTTTTCCATTATTACGCATCTATTACAGCCTCGTAATGACAGACTCGTGTTATGCGTTTACGGACGAGTTTGGAGAGCAAACACTGCACGCTATCTGTCAATAGCGCAAACTGTACAAACTGCGTAAACTTTCTAAACGAATATAATAAATGAACCACCGTAGAGGCGTGGACACACTTACTTTTCTCCTCACGAGCTGCTCTGTCTGATATTCGTGTGCGTTACGCCGGGCGTTTTCGCAAGGCTTGTCCAGTTGAACTGTACAGTGGAAAGTCCTCGAGCCCGTTCAGAAAAGGGAATTCACTTTAAATCCGGAACGGCAATAGCCTACTATTTATCATGAATAAAAACACAGCGCTGGAACAGGCAGACAACTGGCAAAAGTAAAATTATCCGCTCAAGGTTTGAAATGAAGAGGAAGAATCCACCGACCCGTGCTACGCAGGTTCTCAGTGTGAGTGCGTGAGTGAGGGAAAGGAGGACGAGAAGGAAACTGGGATTATCCCGTTAATGTTTGTTTCCCATCGGTAATGTGCGACACTTCCATCGCTCTCTCTCTGTCTCTCTCTCCTTTACTCCCTCTCACACACGCGATCACTGAACACGTTTCTGTGATGAATGCTCTAGCGGGCGGTACACACACACACTACTCACCACTGCTGCCAGTCTGTCTGACGTATGTTCAGTCAACACATGTGCCAAATAAATAAACCACCGGAGTCGGAGTAGAGCTACATTTCCATTCTGGTTTAGCATGCTGAGAAGACTTTGATCTCTTACCAGTCAATCACTTACACATGTCCCTCTGTTCCACCAAAGCCTCAGTCGTTCTACATGGTTCTCTAGGTTTGGCTTTATCTCAATCTCTCATGTGTGTTTCAATCCGCTGTCTTAGTCTTTCTGTCAGTCTGTGTCTGAGTGTTCTATCAGGGTGGTCTCTAAGGGCACCAGGTCCATAGATTTATAGCGCACCTGGGAGAGACATACAGGAGAGATACAGTATGAGACTGGGTCTGGTGCTAATATCATAGATTCATATGTAGTTTATATACACACACATCCAATTCAGACAGTGAGACACCTGCTTTTAATCATAACACGAATGATTAAACCCAAATGAAGGTACATTTTCAGTGAGTAATGTACTCTCCCTGACCTGAAATACACAGGGCAAACAGAAAGTATGAAGTATTGGTTCTTTAGCCAACTGGAGCTCGACAGTGGAAGCTATTGGAACTGCACCTGTTTACCAGAACTGTAGTGTTGGATGGGTGGATGGACTTACAAAATGACCTACTACTCTACAGCAGTAGGCTACTTCTATCTGCTCAAACCCACTTTGCAGCTCACACACACCACACACACACAAGCAAATAGACAATCTCTGGGGAGTGTTTTTACTGCAAATATGTTCCTTTTGTGTATGTCCCATGGGAGTCTAGTGTGTTCCTGTTGTGTATGTCCCATGAGGGTCTAGTGTGTTCCTGTTGTGTATGTCCCATGTGGGTCTAGTGTGTTCCTGTTGTGTATGTCCCATGGGGGTCAAATGTGTTCCTGTTGTGTATGTCCCATGGGGGTCAAGTGTGTTCCTGTTCTGTATGTCCCATGGGGGTCTAGTGTGTTCCTGTTGTGTATGTCCCATGTGGGTCTAGTGTGTTCCTGTTGTGTATGTCCCATGGGGGTCAAATGTGTTCCTGTTGTGTATGTCCCATGGGGGTCTAGTGTGTTCCTGTTGTGTATGTCCCATGGGGGTCAAGTGTGTTCCTGTTGTGTATGTCCCATGGGGGTCTAGTGTGTTCCTGTTGTGTATGTCCCATGGGGGTCAAGTGTGTTCCTGTTGTGTATGTCCCATGGGGGTCTAGTGTGTTCCTGTTGTGTATGTCCCATGGGGGTCAAGTGTGTTCCTGTTGTGTATGTCCCATGGGGGTCAAGTGTGTTCCTGTTATGTATGTCCCATGGGGGTCTAGTGTGTTCCTGTTGTGTATGTCCCATGGGGGTCTAGTTTGGTCATTAGTGGTCTAGTGGACCACCCAGAGCGTTACACCTGCAATGAATAATGGATGAGCCTGAAGCAGACAGAAATATGGTTCCTTTTGTTGTGTTACAGGATCCTGTTTCACTGAGGGACTGGCAGCATGGAAAAACTGCTGTACAATCATCAAACTGCTAGGATTATACACCCTGAGGAAAGATGCTGCTGCGTAAGTATGCATCTCACCTGACAAGCCTGCTGTCATTGTTCCCTGTCACTTCCATCACTCTTGCTGACACACACATATACTGTTCACTCTCTCAAGCTTGCACACACACACACACACACACCTCTTATTTATGTGAGACAGGCCTGTTAACAACAAAGGCACAGTAATTCCAGTAGCATTTTAACAACAATGAAAGCATGTCTCAACAAGCTGAGTATATTATGAGGGGGTATTTCAAAGCATGCGTTCAACTCATGTTCCATAGGAAGTTTATACGTTTATTATCTCCTCCATCCATTTACTCATAGGCACACATACTCTCTCACACACACACAAGCACGCACACAAACACACGTGGCATGTAGCGCCCTGGTTCTGAGGCCAGAGTGTATGGCAGCGTTAGGGCAGTACCACCAGATATATTTTAAGCTCAGATACACTAGAGAATTTCAGCATGGACACACCGCAATCACACAGTATTGTAGTGATAGCCAGTCAGACAGTGGCCAACAGTAGCTATGGAATTGTTGCAGTGTAATTGTATACAGTAGTTAGTTTTCCAGAATCTACACCACAAACCCTGCCTGTCAGGGATGTGACATGACCAACTAGACTGTAATGACGCAAGAGACCACAAGGTAAAGCCTACACTAAAGGCATAAGGCTACTTATGATAAATACAGTCAACCTATTGTACTGTATCACACAATAGACTGTCAGCCATGGTCATTAGGAATTAAGCAAGAGGGGTTGTTCCATGTCATTTCAGCAACCCATGACACCCACCATCTCAGATTGTTCTGAACCTATTTCTGTAGTTAGAAACCGATAAGATTAGCATTCCTGCAACATTATTTTGTTTAAATATAATTTGGTCTCTGAGAAATTAAGCTAATTGATTGCACCCAAATTGGCCATTTAAATTGATAGGATTCATGTAATATTCAATAAATATAGAACCTAACATCCGATTTGGACCAAACTTTTTCTAACAATGAGTAAGACATGAGGAATCCAAGGAAATGGTAAAAAGCCCCCCACAGACTCCCCACGCTAATCCTGCTACTATGTGATCAACAAATATATATCTCTACCCCTCAATGTTGAAGGGATAGTTCACACAAATTACAAAATGACATATTGGTTTCCTTACCCTGTTAGCAGTTTATGGACAAGGTATGACAGCAAAAGCATGGGTTGCTGTCATATCTTGTCCATACACTGCTTACAGGGTAAAAAAAACTATTTAAGCTTGACCTGAAAATGTGGTCGGAGGCTTCGTATGGAGGGTGTGACGCTATAGCGGAGCCTCCGGCGGCATGCAGAGACCAAATCAGGCTCCGTACCGCATCGCCGTGCGCCTCTCAAATGTTGTAACAATGCGGAGGGCTCCATAAAACTCTGCATTGACATAATTGGTTAATGGTAGCTGGGGGCGGTACATTGTGTATAAACACAAACTCACCTCCTTGACAGCTAACTTCACAATAGCTCTGCTAAGCACAAGAAGTATGAAAGCCCTGAAGTCTGCAGAGACTGCATCGCAGTAAATGCTATACGGCCACTTCAGATGTCGGAATGACCATGCAGTAAGTAAACCAATATGTCATTTTGTAATCATCATGAATCTTGTTCTGGAGGGATCTCTGCAGAGTGGTCACTAGCTGGCATAGCCACAAAGTCATGAAATCTGATTTTATACCTTACCCTAAACTTAACCACACTGCTAACCCTAACCTTAAATTAAGGTTTTTGTTTTCATAAAAGTTTTACTATATCGCCAGTTCTGCCTCCAGGACAAGACTCATGACATTAAATGTCAACCTGCTTATATATTTTTTTTAATTATGTTGCAGGAATGCTAATCTTACCTGTTTCCAACAACATAAACCATTTCAGTACAATCTGAGATGGTGGGTGTCTTAACCCTCTTTCTTGTGTTTTTTGAGGTGGAACGACCCAGAGGTAACCTAGAAACAAAATGTTAAAATATCAAAGGTCACAGTTGACCAGAGGTCAAAGATCATAGGTCAGAGAGGTGGTTATGTCATCATGGCAACCAAATTTCAACATAAACAAACCTTGTATAAAATATATTGCATTTGTACCTTTAAAACAACATCAGATCTTCAATGTATATTCACTAATAGAAAACTAGACTGGGCAGAACCTTGATCTGTCTACAGCTACCCTTTAGTGGCCCATCCAGGGTTTTAACCAAGCCCAGCCCTGCTTAGCTATGATATTTGTCACTGAATATTACCAATGTGCTATCGTGCGAATGATTATTAAGAGATATCCTCTTAAAAACGAAATAGATGCACTGTTGTTATTAAGGTCATTCTAAAGGGTAGGTTTAACAGAGCAAATGAAATGTGACCATACTTTATCACTTATATAGGCCTATCATCAATGATAACATTCAGGGCTATTATAGCAATTGCAAAGTCATTAACAGCTATTGTTTCAATTCAACACATAATTTAAAAAAAAATAGTCAATACCAAGGGTTTCAAGCTCTGGTTGATTTAAAATTCTATCCAAGCAGATCATCTCCTTCAAATGTTGATATTTGGTTGCGTTGACAACCAAACACATTTCAGTATACATTTTGTAATACAGTTAATAGCCTAAACTAAACGAATGTAACATTCAACCTTAAAATGAGTAAAAGATCAAATCAAATTTTATTAGTCACATGCGCCGAATACAACAGGTGTAGTAGACCTTACAGTGAAATGTTTACTTACAATCCCCTAACCAACAATGCAGTTTAAAAAATACAGATAAGAATAAGAAATAAAAGTAACAAGTAATTAAAGAGCAGCAGTAAAATAACAATCGCGAGACAATATACAGGGAGGTACCTGTGCGGGGGGCACCGGTTAGTTGAGGTAATATGTACATGTAGGTAGAGTTATTAAAGTGACTATACATAGATGTTAACAACAGAGAGTAGCAGTGGTGTAAAGGGGGGGGGGGGGGGCAATGCAAATAGTCTGGGTAGCCATTTAATTATATGTTCAGGAGTCTTACGGCTTGGAGGTAGAAGCTGTTTAGAAGCTTCTTGGACCTAGACTTGGCGCTCTGGTACTGCTTGCCGTGCGGTAGCAGAGAGAACAGTCTATGACTAGGGTGGCTGCAGTCTTTGACAATTTTTAGGGCCTTCCTCTGACACCGCCTGGTTGGCCTTCTTCTCCGGCGCCATCTTACCATGGCCACAATGAGGTTACTGTAACTATAAATGTCTTTATGTAATCATATATTTTTAATTTTTATTTCACCTTTATTTAACTAGTCAAGTCAGTTAAGAACAAATTCTTATTTACAATGATGCCCTACCAAAAGGCATCCTGCGGGGACGGGGGCTGGGATAATAAAATAAAAAAAAACACATCACGACAAGAGAGACCTGAGACAACAACATAGCAAGGCAGCAGCACATGACAACACAGCATGGTAGCAACACATGACAACACAGCATGGTACCAACACAACATGGTAGCAGCACAAAACATGGTACAAACATTATTGGGCACAGACAATAACACAAAGGGCAAGAAGGTAGAGACAGCAATACATCACGCTAAGCAGCCACAACTGTCAGTAAGAGTGTCCATGATTGAGTCTTTGAATGAAAAGATGGAGATAAAACTGTCCAGTTTGAGTGTTTTTTGCAGCATGTTAAGATAGCATGCATAGGTCATCGCAAGTCTGTGGAGATCTTCACAACTGCTGTAATAATCTGTGCAGAATTTCAAACAGCATTGATCTCTTGCACCATGTACTTTTAATGTATTTCAATATCCTTTGTAGCTCAGTTGGTAGGACCTGGAGCTTGTAACGCCAGGGTAGTGGGCTCGATTCCTGAGACCACCCACATGTAAAATGAATGCACGCATGACAGTAAATCACTTTGGATAAAAGAGTCTGCTAAATGGTTTATATTACTATTATAATAATGCAAAACAGGGCATTTGATTCTGCAATTAGATGAAGCACAGTAAGACATTATGTTATATAAATAAACAAAATATCTGACACTGTATTCACATTTGAACTTTGCTGTGCTTTTAAAATGGTTCAAAGCACAGTGATCGACATTTGGGTGACAACTAAACCAAAAATCAGCCATTGTTTTTCCATTGGAATTTGGTTGTGCTTTTAGATGGTTGAAACCATAGTGATAACACATTGGAAATTCAACTAACTTTTGGCTGTCTTTTTCGTTGGTGTGAATATAGGTTTTGATCTCATCAATCAATGTCTCAACAAAATGTTACTCAATTATCCACATTGAAATGTCGAGGTGTGCCCAGTGGGATGTAGGTTTATAGCTTGCTACAAGTACAGTATAAGAGTATAACAGTGAATTTAACATTGTTTTATTTTGATTTTCATGGTCAGAATGTCACTTTGTGTCTCTGTCTCGTGCCACTCCTGATTGACTCCTGCAGCAGTGGCTGTGCATCTCGCTACGGTCGGACAGGCAGACACAGACGGACAGCAGACTAGGGGACCTTAGCCAACCACACACACAGAGGTGAGAGAGGCTTGACTATGTTCAGCAGATGAAGCCATACTACCAGCTGACTATATCATGAGAAAACACCATAGAAGACATCTCTGTTTTCATGTTCTCTAATCTGTCATGCAATGTTTCTAACACTGGACATTTGCAGCACACTCACACACTATCCCATTGACAGACTAGCCCACACACTCTTAAATGCTCTCGCACACTCACAAACTCTTTATGACTATGTGGCACACTCCTTAGAGCCCAAAATTCTCCAACTAACATGAAACTCCAGAGGAGCTATGAGTCGGTAAGAGTTCGCCGTGTGTTATACACACACAAACACACTCACCAGTGCTGCTTGTATTATCTTCTCCAGGAAGGTTCCCTTCAGCTCCAGCTGAGGGTCAGATCACTATATCTTTTACCTCAGAAATGAAGGGATGAAACTGAAAGAAGGATTAGAAGAAGTTATAAAGCCAGACCAGCTGGCTTAGAGGAGAGAACCCAGAGAGCTGGGTGACTGTTTGGCTCAGAGCTAACTGTACACTGACAGGAGAGAGACATAACCAGGCCCCAGCAGCACCCTGGAACACACACACACACCCTGTGACCTCCCCAGTGTGTGCTGGTTGGGTGCGTGTCTGTGGCAGACGTCTAGTCAGCAGCCTCTGTCACTCTGGGTATATTTAGCTATTTTTCTCCAACTACACCACGACATACTGTAGGTGGTGTGTGTGGTGTGTGCCGCTGGCCTTTGTTCCCGAGTGGCGCAACGGTCTAAGGCACTACATCTCAGTGCTATATGCGTCACTACAGACACCCTGGTTCGAATCCAGGCTGTATCACAACCGGCCGTGATTGGGAGTCCCATAGGGCAGCGCACAATTGGCCCAGCGTCGTCCGGGTTTGGCCGGTGTAGGCCGTCATTGTAAATAAGAATTTGTTCTTAACTGACTTAACTTAAACAAAAAAAATAACATGTAAGATTTGGCATAAGAGCCCAGGATTACTGGTCTAAAGGCCTATTCACATACCGGAGAGAGAGAAAGAGATCAAACCTATGAACTGCCTAGATTTCAACACACTGCGCATCTGCAATAGGCTGAGGATTAGTTTACACCTGTCCACTTCTCTCAGATCCGTGCAGATGAAGGAAAGGAGATGAGGTGACAACTGAGGAGAGGAAGCTACTAGACAAACCTACAAAGTTCCTATAGGGTTAGTGTGAGGATACACTGATTCTTGAGGACCAAGGATAACACACATACACACAACGATAAATAGTGGGCAGCACATTGGTCACAGCTGTGGGCATCTCTTTATGCATGAGAGCTCAGGTATAAACCTACTCTATAGCTGATGGGAAGTTACACTTTCACAACTTTAATGGCTTCTCCACGCCAATTACTTTACTGTACTTGGCTACGACCTGCTGACTCCACAGATTCACCACACAGTCTGGAATTTACTATATATCGTACAGCTCATATACAGTACAGTCCTGGCATTGCAAATATTTAGTTTGAGCCTAAGCTAAGTAGTTCTAAAGTCTGTCTGTCTAAGAGTTCAGCCCAGGTTCAGTTTGTTGGAAAACATCAACACATCTAGGCCATTAACGAGTTGACAGGTTTGTGTCGGTGGCTGTTTGCAGGTGTGTGTGTGTGTGCGCTCTCGCACTTACTAGATGGTCCTGACCATTGGCACCCCTGATTCCCCCCACCCTCAAGGAAGAGACGTGAGAGAGAAAGAAAGAAAACAGACAGCGGTGGTGGTAGAGAACAGACAGCGGTGGTGGTAGAGAACAGACAGCGGTGGTGGTAGAGAACAGACAGCGGTGGTGGTAGAGAACAGACAGCGGTGGTAGTAGAGAACAGACAGTGGTGGTGGTAGAGAACAGACAGCGGTGGTGGTAGAGAACAGACAGCGGTGGTGGTAGAGAACAGACAGCGGTGGTGGTAGAGAACAGACAGTGGTGGTGGTAGAGAACAGACAGCGGGGGTAGAGAACAGACAGCGGTGGTAGAGAACAGACAGCGGTGGTGGTAGAGAACAGAAACAGGCTTGTAAGTAAGCACTACAATCACACATAAACGCCTACAAACGCAATAACTTGTGTTCCCTTATCCGCTATCCCCTGTACCCTCTAGAGAACAGACAGCGGTGGTGGTAGAGAACAGACAGCGGTGGTAGAGAACAGACAGCGGTGGTGGTAGAGAACAGACAGCGGTGGTGGTAGAGAACAGACAGCGGTGGTAGAGAACAGACAGCGGTGGTGGTAGAGAACAGACAGCAGTGGTGGTAGAGAACAGACAGCGGTGGTGGTAGAGAACAGACAGCGGTGGTAGAGAACAGACAACGGTGGTGGTAGAGAACAGACAGTGGTGGTAGAGAACAGACAGCGTTGGTGGTAGAGAACAGACAGCGGTGGTAGAGAACAGACAGCGGTGGTGGTAGAGAACAGACAGCGGTGGTAGAGAACAGACAGCGGTGGTGGTAGAGAACAGACAGCGGTGGTGGTAGAGAACAGACAGCGGTGGTAGAGAACAGACAGCGGTGGTGGTAGAGAACAGACAGCGGTGGTGGTAGAGAACAGACAGCGGTGGTGGTAGAGAACAGACAGCGGTGGTGGTAGAGAACAGACAGCGGTGGTAGAGAACAGACAGCGGTGGTGGTAGAGAACAGACAGCGGTGGTGGTAGAGAACAGACAGCGGTGGTGGTAGAGAACAGGCAGCGGTGGTAGAGAACAGACAGCGGTGGTGGTAGAGAACAGACAGCGGTGGTGGTAGAGAACAGACAGCGGTGGTGGTAGAGAACAGACAGCGGTGGTGGTAGAGAACAGACAGCGGTGGTGGTAGAGAACAGACAGCGGTGGTGGTAGAGAACAGACAGCGGTGGTGGTAAAGAACAGACAGCGGTGGTAGTAGAGAACAGACAGCGGTGGTGGTAGAGAACAGACAGCGGTGGTGGTAGAGAACGGACAGCGGTGGTGGTAGAGAACAGACAGCGGTGGTGGTAGAGAACAGACAGCGGTGGTGGTAGAGAACAGACAGCGGTTGTGGTAGAGAACAGACAGCGGTGGTGGTAGAGAACAGACAGCGGTGGTGGTAGAGAACAGACAGCGGTTGTGGTAGAGAACAGACAGCGGTGGTGGTAGAGAACAGACAGCGGTGGTGGTAGAGAACAGACAGCGGTGGTGGTAGAGAACAGACAGCGGTGGTGGTAGAGAACAGACAGTGGTGGTAGAGAACAGACAGCGGTGGTGGTAGAGAACAGACAGCGGTGGTAGAGAACAGACAGCGGTGGTGGTAGAGAACAGACAGCGGTGGTAGAGAACAGACAGCGGTGGTGGTAGAGAACAGACAGCGGTGGTGGTAGAGAACAGACAGCGGTGGTAGAGAACAGACAGCGGTGGTGGTAGAGAACAGACAGCGGTGGTGGTAGAGAACAGACAGCGGTGGTGGTAGAGAACAGACAGCGGTGGTGGTAGAGAACAGACAGCGGTGGTAGAGAACAGACAGCGGTGGTGGTAGAGAACAGACAGCGGTGGTGGTAGAGAACAGACAGCGGTGGTGGTAGAGAACAGACAGCGGTGGTGGTAGAGAACAGACAGCGATGGTAGAGAACAGACAGCGGTGGTGGTAGAGAACAGACAGCGGTGGTGGTAGAGAACAGACAGCGGTGGTGGTAGAGAACAGACAGCGGTGGTGGTAGAGAACAGACAGCGGTGGTGGTAGAGAACAGACAGCGGTGGTGGTAGAGAACAGACAGCGGTGGTGGTAGAGAACAGACAGCGGTGGTAGAGAACAGACAGCGGTGGTGGTAGAGAACAGACAGCGGTGGTAGAGAACAGACAGCGGTGGTGGTAGAGAACAGACAGCGGTGGTGGTAGAGAACAGACAGCGGTGGTGGTAGAGAACAGACAGCGGTGGTGGTAGAGAACAGACAGCGGTGGTAGAGAACAGACAGCGGTGGTGGTAGAGAACAGACAGCGGTGGTGGTAGAGAACAGACAGCTGTGGTGGTAGAGAACAGACAGCGGTGGTGGTAGAGAACAGACAGCGGTGGTGGTAGAGAACAGACAGCGGTGGTGGTAGAGAACAGACAGCGGTGGTGGTAGAGAACAGACAGCGGTGGTGGTAGAGAACAGACAGCGGTGGTGGTAGAGAACAGACAGCGGTGGTGGTAGAGAACAGACAGCGGTGGTGGTAGAGAACAGACAGCGGTGGTGGTAGAGAACAGACAGCGGTTGTGGTAGAGAACAGACAGCGGTGGTGGTAGAGAACAGACAGCGGTGGTGGTAGAGAACAGACAGCGGTGGTGGTAGAGAACAGACAGCGGTGGTGGTAGAGAACAGACAGCGGTTGTGGTAGAGAACAGACAGCGGTGGTGGTAGAGAACAGACAGCGGTGGTGGTAGAGAACAGACAGTGGTTGTGGTAGAGAACAGACAGCGGTGGTGGTAGAGAACAGACAGCGGTGGTGGTAGAGAACAGACAGCGGTGGTGGTAGAGAACAGACAGCGGTGGTGGTAGAGAACAGACAGCGGTGGTGGTAGAGAACAGACAGCGGTGGTGGTAGAGAACAGACAGTGGTGGTAGAGAACAGACAGCGGTTGTGGTAGAGAACAGACAGCGGTGGTAGTAGAGAACAGACAGCGGTGGTAGAGAACAGACAGCGGTGGTGGTAGAGAATAGACAGCGGTGGTGGTAGAGAACAGACAGCGGTGGTGGTAGAGAACAGACAGCGGTGGTAGAGAACAGACAGCGGTGGTGGTAGAGAACAGACAGCGGTGGTGGTAGAGAACAGACAGCGGTGGTAGAGAACAGACAGCGGTGGTGGTAGAGAACAGACAGCGGTGGTGGTAGAGAACAGACAGCGGTGGTGGTAGAGAACAGACAGCGGTGGTAGAGAACAGACAGCGGTGGTGGTAGAGAACAGACAGCGGTGGTAGAGAACAGACAGCGGTGGTGGTAGAGAACAGACAGCGGTGGTAGAGAACAGACAGCGGTGGTAGAGAACAGACAGCGGTGGTGGTAGAGAACAGACAGCGGTGGTGGTAGAGAACAGACAGCGGTGGTGGTAGAGAACAGACAGCGGTGGTGGTAGAGAACAGACAGCGGTGGTAGTAGAGAACAGACAGAGAACAGACAGCGGTGGTGGTGGTGGTAGAGAACAGACAGCGGTGGTGGTAGAGAACAGACAGCGGTGGTGGTAGAGAACAGACAGCGGTGGTGGTAGAGAACAGACAGCGGTGGTGGTAGAGAACAGACAGCGGTGGTGGTAGAGAACAGACAGCGGTGGTGGTAGAGAACAGACAGCTGTGGTGGTAGAGAACAGACAGCGGTGGTGGTAGAGAACAGACAGCGGTGGTAGTAGAGAACAGACAGCGGTGGTGGTAGAGAACAGACAGCGGTGGTAGAGAACAGACAGCGGTGGTGGTAGAGAACAGACAGCGGTGGTGGTAGAGAACAGACAGTGGTGGTGGTGGTAGAGAACAGACAGCGTGGTGGTAGAGAACAGACAGCGGTGGTGGTAGAGAACAGACAGTGGTGGTAGAGAACAGACAGCGGTGGTGGTAGAGAACAGACAGCGGTGGTAGTAGAGAACAGACAGCGGTGGTAGAGAACAGACAGCGGTGGTGGTAGAGAACAGACAGCGGTGGTGGTAGAGAACAGACAGCAGTGGTGGTAGAGAACAGACAGCGGTGGTGGTAGAGAACAGACAGCGGTGGTGGTAGAGAACAGACAGCGGGGGTAGAGAACAGACAGCGGTGGTAGAGAACAGACAGCGGTGGTAGAGAACAGAAACAGGCTTGTAAGTAAGCACTGCAATCACACATAAACGCCTACAAACGTAGCTTTTGGCTGGATACCTGTTTCCCATAGAGTTGCTGGTTCAAGCCCCATTCCGGTTGTTCTCCCTAAATCGCTATGCCTGCATCACAGACCGGATGGCACTTCATGTTATTTTCCTATATAAAACCCTTCCTCTAGCAGCATGGCTTTTCATTGGACCATGTCATGTTTTAGTTATGAATCTACCAGTCAAACAAACTATAGCTGTAACAAACCTGTGGTGTAGTAAGGTTTACGGGCAGAGTGTAGAGTAAACAATCATGCTCCTCTCTTTTCCCTCTGCCCTCCTTTCCTTCTGCCTTCCTCTCCTTCTCTTTTCCCTCTGCCCTCCTTTCCTTCTGCCTTCCTCTCCGCCCTCCTTTCCTTCTGCCTTCCTTTCCTCTCCTTCTCTTTTCCCTCTGCCCTCCTTTCCTTCTGCCTTTCTTTCCTCTCCTTCTCTTTTCCCTCTGCCCTCCTTTCCTTCTGCCTTCCTTTCCTCTCCTTCTCTTTTCCCTCTACCCACCTTTCCTTCTGCCTTCCTTTCCTCTCCTTCTCTTTTCCCTCTGCCCTCCTTTCCTTCTGCCTTCCTTTCCTCTCCTTCTCTTTTCCCTCTGCCCTCCTTTCCTTCTGCCTTCCTCTCCTTCTCTTTTCCCTCGGCCCTCCTTTCCTTCTGCCTTCCTCTCCTCTCCTTCTCTTTTCCCTCTGCCCTCCTTTCCTATTCCCTCTTTTCCCTCGGCCCTCCTTTCCTATTCCCTCTTTTCCCTCGGCCCACCTTTCCTCTCCTTCTCTTTTCCCTCGGCCCACCTTTCCTCTCCTTCTCTTTTCCCTCTGCCCTCCTTTCCTCTCCTTCTCTTTTCCCTCGGCCCTCCTTTCCTCTCCTTCTCTTTTCCCTCGGCCCTCCTTTCCTCTCCTTCTCTTTTCCCTCGGCCCACCTTTCCTCTCCTTCTCTTTTCCCTCTGCCCTCCTTTCCTATTCCCTCTTTTCCCTCGGCCCACCTTTCCTCTCCCCTCTCTTTTTGCTCTGCCCTCCTTTCCTTCTGACCTCCTCTCGTCTTGCTGTTTCCCAACCCCCCCTCCTCTCTACCCTCTTCTGTGGGGGGCCACAGAGAGCAGTAGTGCTTGTAGTGGATTATTCAATGAAGAGAATCCCTGTCTGTACATGACATTATCCCCCCAGCATTATACAAGCTGTAAAAGTTTAAAATGCCAGTTACCGGGACAATGGCAAGTAACTACAGTACATATGTTTTAATTCACTGGAGAATGCGTCTGGTCTGGGGTAGGGGTTATGGGCTAGGGTTGAGCTAGTGTGTTGGGTTAGGCTGTGGGGCCCTGTAGGGTTGGACTGGGACCAGCAGAGAGCCCTGTGCTACATGTTTGGGTTGGGCTGGTGCGTTGGTCCAGAGATGAGATTATGTGGGGTAGGGCTGTGGCTCCACTCCTCAGAGGATAGGGTTACTGTGAAAGCCATGAGCATGTGGAAACTAATCTGCCTTTACCAAGCTGCCTGGCATAGATCACAGTCCACGCTACTTCTGGGTATTTCACCAGCTGCTCGCATCTCATCCAGTCAATGGTGTTTAGAAAAAAGCTTGAAAAACCCATACATACTCAATTCATGCACTCAAGTGGACACACACACATACACACTTCTAAGTGCAGGGGGCATCTCAACAATGAGCAGGAAACCTTTGAAGTGTTCGCTCAAGCCTGGGTCAGGATGGGTCAGTCATAACAACAGACTGGCACAGCCATCAAGGACACAACAGGTGGATACACACTGACATGACATGGCTACAAGCTGGGGCTGAGGGTATACGGGCCAATTTCCAGGACAAAGTTTAAAACCTTTTCCTGGAATAAAATACACTTTCGGTGGAGATTCCAGGACTGGGTTTACAGTTCTTTCAGAAAATATTCACACCCCCTTCACTTATACAAAACTTTTTTTTTTTACTTAAGATTAAAATGGATTTAATTGCAATTTTTCTACACAAAATACTCTGTTTAAAGTGGAAGAACATTTAATGTATTTCTTATTAATGGAAAATATAACACTAATTTATCTGGATTAGTCAAGTATTCAACCCTCTGCGACTACAGTTGTGAGTTTCAAAGAGCTTTGCACACCTGGATTGTACAATATTTGAACATTCTTTTAGAAAATTCTTCAAGCTCTGTCAAGTTGATTGAGGATCATTGCTAGACAGCCATTTTCAAGTCTTGCCATAGATCTTCAAGACGATTTAAGTCAAAACTGTAACTAGGCCACTCAAGAACATTCAATGTCGTCTTGGTAAGCAACTCCAGTGTATATTTGGCCTTATGTTTTCGGTTAATGTCCTGCTGAATGGAGAATTTGACTCCCAGTGTGTTGGAAAACAGCCTAGACCTTGCCGATGACACGCATACTCATAAGCATATGATATAGCCACCATCATGCTTGAAAATATGATGAGTGGTACTCAGTGATGTGTTGTGTTGGATTTGGCTCAAATATAACACTTTGTATTCTGGACAATTTTTTTATTTCTTTGCCATTTTTTGCAGTATAACTTATTGCAAACAGGATGCATGTTTTAGAATATTTGGATTCTGTACAGGCTTCCTTCTTTTCACTCTGCTATTGAGGAGTAACTACAATGTTGTTGAGCCATTTTCAGTTATCCTATCACAGCTATTAAACTCTGTAAGTGTTTTAAAATCACCATTGGCCTCATGGTGAAATCTCTGAGCAGTTTCCTTTTTCTCCGGCAACTGAGTAAAAGATCACCCACCCTCCAGTCATCCAAGTCATAGACTGTTTTCTCTGCTACCGCACGGCAAGCGGTACTGGAGCACCAAGTCTAGGACCAAAAGGCTCCTTAACAGCTTCTACCCCCAAGCCATGACTTCTGAACAATTAATCAAATGACCACTGGACTGTTTACATTGACCCCCCCACTACCTCCGCTTCTACTTACCCCGGCCTGCTAACTTTAAACGCTGTGTCTCCCGTGTGCTAGCGTAGTAACGACTATGCCGTGGCTTCCCTGCTCCATCTATTGCTGTTCACTAGACCATATGATCACTTGGCTACATAAATTAACAGTCCAGCAGGCATCAGCTATCACGGTACTCCATTTTGTTTATTATTATTATTTTTTAATCTGTCGGCCCCAGCCCCTCTCTACTCATTCATCGCCATTTTACCTGTTGTTGTTGTCTTAGTTGATAGCTGTTGTCTTACCCGTTGCTGTCTTAGCTAGCTCTCCCAATCAACACCTGTGATTGCTTTTTGCCTCGCTTTGTCTCTCTCAAATGTCAATATGCCTTGTATACAGTTGTTTAGGATAGTTATCATTGTTTAAGTTTACAGTGGAGCCCCTAGTCCCACTCAACATACCTCAGATTCCTCCTTTGTCCCACCCCCCACACATGCGGTGACCTCACCCAGAATAACTAGCCCATCCAGAGATGCAACCTCTCTTGCAACCTCCTGCACCCCACCTTACCCGTCTGCACATTATGCCCTGAATCTATTCTACCACGCCCAGAAATCTGCTCCTTTTATTCTCTGTCCTCAACGCACTAGAAAACCAGTTTAGCCTTTAGCCGTACCCTCATCCTACTCCTGCTCTGTTCATCGGGTGATGTGGAGGTTAACCCAGGCCCTGCGTGTCCACAGGCAATCTCATTTGTGGACTTCTGTAATCGAAAAAAAAACTTGGTTTCATGTATGTTAACATCAGAAGCCTCTTCCCTAAGTTTGTTTTACTCACTGCTTTAGCACACTCTGCCAACCCTGATGTCCTTGCCATGTCTGAATCCTGGCTTAGGAAGGCCACCAAAAATGTGAGATTTCCATACCAAACTACAACATTGTCCGTCAAGATAGAACTGCCAAAGGGGGAGGAGTTGCAATATACTGCAGAGATAGCTTGCAAAGTTCTGTCATACTTTCCAGGTCTATGACCAGTTCGAGCTTCTAATTTTAAAAATGACTCTCTCCAGAAATAAGTCTCTTACCATTGCCATCTATTATAGACCCCCCTCAGCTCCCAGCTGTGCCCTGGACACCATATGTGAATTGATTGCCCCTCATCTATCATCAGAGTTCGTTCTGTTAGGTGACCTGAAGTGGGATATTCTTAACACCCCGGAAGTCCTACAAGCTAAGCGAGATGCCCTCAATCTCACACAAATCATCAAGGAACCCACTAGGTACAACCCTAAATCCGTAAACATGGGCACCCTCATAGATATTATCCTGACCAACTTGCCCTCCAAATACACCTCTGCTGTTTTCAACCAGGATCTCGGCGATCACTGCCGCATTGCCTGCATCCGCTATGGGTCCGCGGTCAAATGACCACCCCTCATCCCTGTCAATCGCTCCCTAAAACACTTCTGCGAGCAGGCCTTTCTAATTGACCTGGCCTGGGTATCCTGGAAGGATATTGACCTCATCCTGTCAGTCGAGGATTCCTGGTCGTTCCTTAAAAGTAATTTCTTCACCATAAATAAGCATGCCCCTTTCAAAAAATGTAGTACTTGGTTCACTCCAGACGTGACTGCCCTTGACCAGCACAAAAACATCCTGTGGCGGCCTGCAATAGCATCGAATAGTCCCCAAAATATGCAACTGTTCAGGGAAGTCAGGAACCAATACACGCAGTCAGTCAGGAAAGCAAAGGCTAGCTTTTTCAAACAGAAATTTGCATCCTGTAGCTCTAACTCCAAAAAGTTTTGGGACACTGTAAAGTCCGTGGAGAACAAGAGCACCTCCTCCCAGCTGCCCACTGCTCTGAGGCTAGGTAACACGATCACCACTGATAAATCCAAGATAATCGAACATTTCAATAAGCATTTCTCTACGGTTTGCCATGCTTTCCTCCTGGTTACCCCAGCCCCGGCCTACAGCTCCGTCCCCCCACAGCTACTTGCCCAAGCCTCCCCAGCTTCTCCTTCACCCAAATCCAGATTGCAGATGTTCTAACAGAGCTGCAAAAACTGGACCCATACAAATCAGCTGGGCTAGACAATCTGGACCCTCTATTTCTAAAACTATCCGCCGCAATTGTTGCAACCCCTATTACCAGTCTGTTCATCCTCTCTTTCGTAACATCCGAGATCCCTAAAGATTGGAAGGCTGCCGCGGTCATCCCCCTCTTCAAAAGGGGTGACACTCTAGACCCAAACTGTTATAGACCTATATCCATCCTACCATGCCTCTCTAAAGTCTTCGAAAGCCAAGTTAATAAACAGATCACTGACCATTTCGAATCCCACCGTACCTTCTCCGCTGTGCAATCCGGTTTCCGAGCTGGTCACGGATGCACCTCAGCCACGCTCAAGGTACTAAACAATATCATAACCGCCATCAATAAGACAGTACTGTGCAGCCATCTTCATCAACCTGGCCAAGGCTTTCGACTCTGTCAATCACTGCATTCTTATCGGCAGACTCAATAGCCTTGGTTTCTCAAATGACTGCCTCGCCTGGTTCACCAACTACTTCGCAGACAGAGTTCAGTGTGAAATCGGAGGGCCTGTTGTCCGGACCTCTGGCAGTCTCTATGGGGGTACCACAGGGTTCAGTTCTCGGGCCGACTCTTTTCTCTGTATATATCAATGATGTCGCTCTTGCTGCGGGTGATTGCCTGATCCACCTCCACGCAGATGACACCAGTCTGTATACATATGGCCCTTCTTTGGACATTGTGTTAACTAACCTCCAAACGAGCTTCAATGCCATACAACACTCCTTCCGTGGCCTCCAACTGCTCTTAAACGCGAGTAAAACTAAATGCATGCTTTTCAATCGATCGCTGCCCGCACCCGCCCGCCCGACTAGCATCACTACCCTGGACGGTTCTGACCTAGAATATGTGGACAACAACAAATACCTAGGTGTCTGGCTAGACTGAACTCTCCTTCCAGTCTCATATTAAACATCTCCAATCCAAAATCAAATCTAGAATCGGCTTTCTATTTCGAAACAAAGCCTCCTTCACTCACGCCGCCAAACTTACCCTAGTAAAACTGACTATCCTACCGATCCTCGACTTCGGCGATGTCCTCTACAAAATAGCTGCTAATACTCTACTCAGAAAACTGGATGCAGTCTATCACAGCGCCATCCGTTTTGTTACCAAAGCCCATTACACCACCCACCACTGCGACCTGTATGCTCTAGTCAGCTGGCCATCGCTACATATTTGTTGCCACACCCACTGGCTCCAGGTCATCTAGAAGTCTATGCTAGGTAAAGCTCACTGGTCACGATAACACCCACCAGTAGCACGTGCTCCAGCAGGTATATCTCACTGGTCATCCCTAAAGCCAACACCTTTTGCCGCCTTTCCTTCCAGTTTTCTGCTGCCAGTGCCTGGAACTAATTGCAAAAATCGCTTAAGCTGGAGACTTATATTTCCCTCACTAACTTTAAACATCAGCTATCTGAGCAGCTAATCGATTGCTGCAGCTGTACATAGTCCATCTGTAAATAGCCCATCCAATCTACTTACCTCATCCCCATATTGTTTTTATTTACTTTTCTTCTCTTTTGCACACCAGTATCTCTACTTGCACATCATCATCTGCTCATTTATCACTCCAGTGTTAATCTGCTAAATTGTAATTATTTCGCTACTATGGCCTATTTATTGCCTACCTCACACCATTTGCATACACTGTATATAGACTTTCTTTTTTTCTATTGTGTTATTGACTGTACGCTTGTTTATTCCATGTGTAACTCTGTATTGTTGTTTGTGTCGCACTGCTTTGCTTTATCTTGGCCAGGTCGCAGTTGTAAATGAGAACTTGTTCTCAACTAGCTTAACTGGTTAAATAAAAGGTAAAAAAAAATAATAATAATAATATTTTGTACACTGCTGCTACTGGCTGTTTATAACCTATGCATAGTCACTTCACCCCTACCTACATGTACAAATTACCTCAACTAACCTGTACCCCCTGTATATAGCCTCGTTATTTAGTGTTACTTTTTTAAATTTTATTTTTTACTTTAATTTATTTGAAAAATATTTTCTTAACTCTTCTTGAACTACACAGTAAGGTCTTCTTGAACTACACTGTTGGTTAAGGGCTTGTAAGTAAGCATTTCACAGTAAGGTCTTCTTGAACTACACTGTTGGTTAAGGGCTTGTAAGTAAGCATTTCACAGTAAGGTCTTCTTGAACTACACTGTTGGTTAAGGGCTTGTAAGTAAGCATTTCACAGTAAGGTCTTCTTGAACTACACTGTTGGTTAAGGGCTTGTAAGTAAGCATTTCACGCCAAGGTCTACAGATTTGGCGCTTGTGACAAATAAAATCTAACTTTATTTGAGGGTAGGGCTCGAGAGTGATGCAACGGTCTAAGGCACTGCATCTCAGTGCTAAAGCCGTCACTACAGACCCTGGTATGATTACAGGCTGTATCACAACCGTCCGTGATTGGGAGTCCCATAGGGTGGCGCACAATTGGCCTGCGTCGTACGGTTAGGGTTTGGCCGGGGTAGGCATTCATTGTAAATAAGAATGTTCTTAACTGACTTGTTTAGTAAAATAAAAAGTAGGACTGGTGCCTAGAGAATGACAAAAGTCTCTAGTGGCCAAAAGGCTGTACTAGCATCGATAGTGCCATTGAGGGCTTCTACCATTTTAACCTTCATTGGCTGATCCCTCATGGTGACCCTGTTGGGAGTCATGTCCAACCGGGTCATCAGGAGGGATCAGTGTATCGGGAAGAAAATGTACTAATTCAAAATGGAGATTGCCTCAATGGCGCTGCCCATGCAGTCACAGCCGCTATAATGGCACAGATACAAAGATGAGTCCTCTATCCATCTCTATGGATGGGTGTTAAATATCCCCCCTTGCATTGACACATGCTCAGCTGTTCGGTAAGGGCAAACTGTCCAGCCAGAGAGTCACTCAGCAGCAAAGACACACGTGAAGACACTCGCGTGCGCACGCACACACACAAACTCCAGAAGGAAACCGCCCCAGAAACTCCATCCCCCCCTGTGGGCTACACACACATCTGGCCTCGGAAACCTCAAACCCTCCAATTACAGGGAGGAAACTCTAAGAATCATCCACCCTGTCATCATCTGATTGGCTGGGGTCATTACCTAAGCAAACTGGGTAATCAAACACAAACCAGAGAAAAGATCCAAACCCTCCTAAAACACAAGGCCAACTATGGGACAGAAACTCTTCATCTAAAACCAGCCTGCCTGGGGTTTTGTATGAAACCAAAATGAGAGGGAGCATTCTGCTGAGAGACAGTTGAGCTCTCAGTATCATGTCTTTCACTATATAAGCTCTCCAACAAGGCTTCCTTTCAAGTTCAAGTTTATTGTAACTCATCTTTACTTAACAGGTATGATAGATGATGTTACAGGGGTTCTTGCCTCACCTCACTCAACAGCAGTGTGTGTATGGTAAGTAAATCAATTATCTTGTCCAATGCAGTGTTTGAGAAATACAACACCTCTCTCTCGTGATTGAAAGTCACAACAGCAGACCGTCACATACTGCCAGATAGACCAGCCTGTTGCATCAGTGTGAAGTCTGCACTCTGCACCCATTTTGTCAAGAGATTACAGACCATAACAGAGGTTAAGAGCAGACGTCAGTCAAATTTGGTTTATTATGTAAAATAAATAACACAAAGAAACAAGGTAATAATCAAATAAAAATGGTCTATTAAACTACAAAATGTGGGAGTGTATAACCTGTTTGTATTTGCTGTTTAAACCACCATCCAGAAATACTATTGAAAACTGAACTTTACATGGAATGTTTCAGAGAGATGACCTGTAATATAACCTCTACAGTTTTCTGTAGGGAACAAACATAAATCACAGCAAGCAAATCTTATTTTTGGGGGGAATACCATTTGCATTTGAAAGATCTGTACTAAAAATAAAACAACATACACTATCTATAGTTGGATCAGACTTATAAAAAAAAAACATGTTTCAACAAAGACAAGAACCAAAGCAGTGCTACTGGGCCCAGACGATGAGTCCAAATAGACTACAGTGGCTTCCTTACCTCCTCTCCTTCACCTGGCCAGATATTTTAAGTCAGTTTAGATGAAGGAAAGGAGACAAGGTAACCTCTCCAGAAGTTCCTCAGTGACCTGGAGGACCCATCCGTCCCACAGTGAATCTACAGCCTCAGCCTCCTAGACAAGCCCCCAAAGCAGCTGCTCACTAATCAGGAGTCTCCAGTCATTATGGAAACAAACTCCTCCTGGTTGACTGGGAGAAAGAGAGAGAAAAATTTGTTTTGAATGTCACGTCATGTTTACATTTTAAATTGATGGTTATTAAGCTGAATGTGTGTGAGTGTGTGCGCGCATGTATGCCGTGTCTGCTCCCTGTGTGTACTCACTCTCTCCGTCTCCGTCTGTATCAAACTCATCGATCATGCTGCGCAGCTCCTCATCTGTGATGCTCTCTCCAAGCTCTCTGGCCACACGTCTCAGGTTCCTCATGCTGATCCTCCCTGAGTCGTCATCATCAAACAGCTTAAAGGCTTTCAGGATCTCCTCCTTAGGGTCCCGCTGTAGCATACGGTCTGTCACTGAGACAAATAACATGGATAAACACAGAGGGTTAAATTCAGTGAATCGAGTTGACCTGATCCCTTACAGTACAGAGAAGCATGTCTGCTCTACATATCATTTTTTGTCCAATCAGAGATCATTCAGGGTCCCTACCTCTTCCACGTGGGTACAGTAGACAGGGAAGAGGTAAGGGGGGGGGGGGGGGGGGTTATGAGGGGGAATACAGGAGGAGTAGAAAGCGTGCAGCATTAATAAAGGCACACACCAACAAAGGGAATGCACACTAATATCAGGCATGGAACTATTCCAATAGTGTGTGTTTATTATACAACATGAAATTAAACACAGCAGGAACTTACCGACTTCATTAAAGTCATCAAAAGTTATTTTGCCATTGCCTTCTCTGTTGTAATCTTTTAGTATCTTCAGCACATCCACTTTCTTCACCTCAAAACCCAGAGCTCTCATTGCCACCTTTGGGTGAGAGAGGAAGAGAGTTAAGTATGATACTTTTCCTGTCATATTAGACAGCAGACGGACACCAAGGTAACTTGTAGGTAGACGTTTACCTTGAGTTCATGGTAATCTATCTCTTTGTCTTTGTCTGTGTCAAACAGCTCAAACGCCTCTTTGATTTCAAGCTTTTGCTCCTCAGTCAACTCTCTCCTCTTCTTCCGCTTGGTTTTATCCACTACCAGCTCAGTCCTGAACATCAGTGTCAGGTGTTGTGTCAAAACAAAGAAATAGCATAGATTGACTATAGACACGATGAGTTAGTCGATGAATCACTTAGTCACATGTACATATTACCTCAATTATCTCGACTAACCGGTGCCCCCGCACATTGACTCTGTATCGGTACCCCCTGTACAGTATATAGCCTCGCTATTGTTATTTTACTGCTGCTGTTTAATTATTACAACAACAAAAAACTTAAAACTATAAAACTTCTTAAAGCATTGTTGGTTAAGGGTTTGTAAGTAAGAATTTCACTGTAGGTCTACAACTGTTGTATTCGGCGCATGTGACAAATAAAATGTGATTTGTGTAAATACTTAATTGCGACTACAGACACATATTACACTGTCAGGTGCTAAGGTTGACCAACACAGTTGGTTACTAGCTAACAATAGCTAGCTAACTATCAAAAATAAAACATATCTTGAGTTGTAACCTAACGTAGCCGGCGTGAAGGAAGACTGTGTCAAATATAACGTTGGCTAGATATGCTCGCTAACTCGCAACCATTGGCAACAAGTAATCTAGTTGGTTGGTGCTAGTTTGTTTCACAGTTCTTGCTAGGTAGTAATCCAATCGTTTAAATACTGTGCTTGAATAATAAACAAAATACCTTAAAGACAGACTCATCATTCAAGTTGTGCTATGTAGACCTAAAATGTCAAGAGAATCCGACAAAAACGTGAACCGGTAACAGGCAAAAGCCAGCTTCCAAAATCACAACAAAACCATCTTGTAGCAAATCCGTTAGTCCGCGCCTGTTTCGTTGATTCCCATTGGTTGCTACATCATTGCTCCGCTTCAAAGTCACTTTTGATTGGACAAAATGAAATATCGCGGTGCTGCACATTTTCCTCCCGAAAAGACGTCCCGAAGTGCTTGTTACACTCTCTGCCCAGTAGAGGGTGATGCATGTCCATATTGACAAGAGGCAGAGACCAGTGATGGAAAATACTCATGCATGAGATTTGTTTCACAGTCTTTAGACCCAAGTGAAGCAGGAGGACTGGTAGACCTACACGTGACCTCAGCGTACACCCTTACCTCACACAGGAAGCGGCGCAGGTCCTAATCCAGGCTCTTGTCTTCTCCCGTCTGGACTACTGCAACTCGTTATTGGCTGGGTTCCCCTCTTGTGCCATCAAACCCCTGCAACTTATCCAGAATGCTGCAGCCCGCCTGGTTTTCAACCTTCCCAAGTTCTCTCATGTCACACCACTCCTCCACACACTCCACTGGCTTCCAGTTGAAACTCGCATCCACTACTACAAAACCATGGTGCTTACCTACGGAACAGCAAGATGAACTGCCCCTCCCTACCTTCAGGCTATGCTAAAACCCTACACCCCAACCCGAGCACTCCGTTCTGTCACCTCGGGTCTCTTGGACCTCCCACCCCTACAAGGAAGCCTGCTCCCACTCAGCCCAGTCCAAGCTCTTCTCTGTCCTGGCACCCCAATGGTGGACCCAGCTTCCCCCTGAAGCTAGGACATCAGAGTCCCTGCCCATCTTCCGAAAACATCTGAAACCCTACCACTTCAAACATTATCTTACATAATCTTCCTCCTCACCTCGACCCCCCCCCCCTTCTAGATCTGACTCTACTGATGGCTACGTTATTGAGGAAAATGTTCTTTCTATACCTGTGATATATGGTTGTCCCACCTAGCTATCTCAAGATGAATGTACTAACTGTAAGTCGCTCTGGATAAGAGTGTCTGCTAAATGACTCAAATGTCAAATATAAAATGCAGTAGTAGTAGTTGTAGTCATAGTAATAGTAGTCATAGTAGTAGTAGAGGCCATTATTAGTAATTATGTAACAATCGCAGTAGACTACTAGGCCATATCAGGAAAGTGTAGCTTTTGTTTCACTTTTATCTCAGTGTTAATTCTCAATAGAGCTACAGGGTCTTTCCACCAATTCGGTTCGATTTCACAACATTTTTACATTCTTTCATAAAGAGCACATGTTCCACATTTTCCCATCTCAAGAGTAAAACTAATAAAATACTTCTATAGTAATTACCTTAAGTGCCAAATAAAGTAACAGGGTTGACCGTAACAGGGTTGATAATTTCATCTTAAATTAGCCATATATCTCCATATGACAGGGAGAATGGAAGCTTTTTGTGTGCAACATAGAGGGGCAATTGAATGCAAGCTTCACCAAAAAAAGTTACATTGTTAAAACATTTCTAGCCTGTCTACTTTATGTGTTGTGCTTGACCCGCTCAGTTATCCACCACAAAACTCCAGAAAATGGCCAAAAATAGTAGAACCAGCCCATCTGCTTTTACACTATCAAATCAAATCAAATGTATTTATATAGCCCTTCGTACATCAGCTGATATCTCAAAGTGCTGTACAGAAGCCCAGCCTAAAACCCCAAACAGCAAGCAATGCAGGTGTAGATACACGATGGCTAAGAAAAACTCCCTAGAAAGGCCAAAACCTAGGAAGAAACCTAGAGAGGAACCAGGCTATGAGGGGTGGCCAGTCCTCTTCTGTGCCGGGTGGAGATTATAACAGAACATGGCCAAGATGTTCAAATGTTCATAGATGACCAGCATGGTCAAATAATAATAATCACAGTGGTTGTCGAGTGTGCACCAAGTCAGCACCTCAGGAGTAAATGTCAGTTGGCTTTTCATAGCCGATCATTAAGAGTATCTCTACCACTCCTGCTGTCTCTAGAGAGTTGAAAACAGCAGGTCTGGGACAGGTAGCACGTCCGGTGAACAGGTCAGGATTCCATAGCCGCAGGCAGAACAGTTGAAACTGGAGCAGCAGCACGGCCAGGTGGACTGGGGACAGCAAGGAGTCATCATGCCAGGTAGTCCTGAGGCATGGTCCTAGGGCTCAGGTCTGAGAGAAAGAGAGAAAGAGAGAATTAGAGACAGCATAGTTAAATTCACACAGGACACCGGATAAGACAGGAGAAGGGGTCAGGAGACACTGTGGCTCCATCCGATGATACCCCCGGACAGGGCCAAACAGGAAGGATATAACCCCACCCACTTTGCCAAAGCACAGCCCCCACACCACTAGAGGGATATCTTCAACCACCAACTTACCATCCTGAGACAAGGCCGAGTATAGCCCACAAAGATCTCCGCCACGGCACAACCCAAGGGGGGGCGCCAACCCAGACAGGAAGATCACGTCAGTGACTCAACCCACTCAAGTGACACACCCCTCCTAGGGACGGCATGAAAGAGCACCAGTAAGCCAGTGACTCAGCCACAGTAACTGGCTCAGCCACTATGACTATTAGTTCAATGTTTCTTTAAAAATAAACAATTCTAAAAAGGAATAGTTTCACCATATTAAAATGAGAGTTCAGTTCACATAACAGGATTGACTTTAAAATGAGGGGCAGGTTTTTTTTAAATGACTATCAAAGCAACTCAATAGCCAGGGCTTTATAATGATGGTAAAAACTTGGAGAAATGTTGGGGTTAAGTGGGCTAAAATCTTCCTGGAAGTGACAGATGGTGCAAGGAAATGTCGAAACGTCTTTATTCATATTAAATACCTGATTTACTGAATTCTCCATGTGGTCTATATTAAAGGGCACTTCATTGAATATAACAGGCTTGTCACACCCTGATCTGTTTCACCTGTCTTTGTGATTGTCTCCACCCCCGTCCAGGTCTGGGTCTTACCTTCATACCTGATAGGACGAACTGGCCATGACTGACCCAGCAGACCCGGGCCAGCTGCTCAATGCCATCTCCTCCCAAAGAGCCTCCATTGGTAGGCACGAGAAATTGCTTTGTGTTGGACATGCTGCTGGAGCAATTCCGCGGGTTGTCTGTGGGGCAGCCTGACACAGTACCCCCCCCCCCCCCCCCCAAAGGTGCGGACTCCGGCCGCAAAACCTGAACCTATAGGGGAGGGTCTGGGTGGGCATCTATCTGCGTTGGCGGCTCAGGTGCGGGACGCAGACCCCGCTCCACCACTTGCTCACCCCACTTTGGCTTTGGTGGCACCTCTGGTGCGGGGACCCTCGTCGCCGACCCCGGACTGGAGACCCTCGTTGCGGGCCCCGGACTGGGTACCCTCGTTGCGGGCCCCGGACTGGAGGCCGTCTCTGGAGGCTCCAGACTGGAGACCCTCTCTGGAGGCTCCGGACTGGAGACCGTCTCTGGAGGCTCCGGACGGTCGTTGTAGGCTTCGTGCCATGGATCATCACTGGAGGCTTCGTGCCAAGGATCATCACTGGAGGCTTCTTGCCATGGATCATCACTGGATGCTTCGCGCCATGGATCATCACTGGAGGCTTCTTGCCATGGATCATCATTGGAGGCTTCGTGCCATGGATCATTACTGGAGGCTTCGTGCAAAGGATCATCACTGGAGGCTTCTTGCCATGGATCATCACTGGAGGCTTCGTGCCATGGATCATCACTGGAGGCTTCTTGTCATGGATCATCACTGGATGCTTTGTGCCATGGATCATCATTGGAGGCTTCTTGCCATGGATCATCACTGGAGGCTTCGTGCCATGGATCATCACTGGAGGCTTCCTTTCATGGATTATCACTGGAGGCTCGTGCCATGGATCATCACTGGAGGCTTCGTGCCATGGATCATCACTGGAGGCTTTGTGCCATGGATCATCACTGGAGTGGAGAGACACACAGGGGGCCTGGCTCTGGGAGCAGGCACAGGACTCACCAGGCTGGGGAGACATACAGGAGGCTTAGTTCTTGGCAGAGTCACCGGATACACTGGGCCGTGGAGGTGCACTGGCGGTCTCGAGCGCAGAGCTGGCACAACCCGTTCTGGCTGGATGCCCACTTCCACCCGGCAAATGCGGGACGCTGGCACAGAGCACACCGGCCTGTGAATGCTCACTCGAGACACCGTGGGCACCATAGCACGGTGCCTGACCAGTCACATGCTCGCCAATGTTAGCACGGGGAGTTGGCCCAGGTCTGAATCCTGACTCTGCCACACTCCCCGTGTGTCCCCTACCAAAAAAAATGGGGGGCTGCCTCTCGTGCCTGCTTCGCTGGTTAGCCTCCTCATATCGCCGTCGCTCAGCTTTAGCTCCTTACAGTTCCTCTTTCGGACGGCGATATTCCCCAGCCTGCCTCCAGGGTCCTTTCCCGTCCAGGATTTCGTCCCAAGTCCATGAATCCTGAACACGCTGCTCCTCCTTACAACGCTGCAATTATTTTTATTAGAAAAGACTCCGAACAAAACAATAAATACTACAAAACAAACCGTGAAGCTAAAGGCTATGTACCATAAACAAAGTCAACTTCCCACAAAGACAGGTGGGAAAAGGGCTACCTAAGTATGGTTCTCAATCCGAAACAACGATAGACAGCTGTCCCTGATTGAGAACCCTACCCGGCCAAAACATAGAAATACAAATAATAGAACATAGAATACCCACCCCAAATCACACCCTGACCAAACCAAATAGAGACATAAGAAGGATCTCTAAGGTCAGGGAGTGATACCACCGCCCCTCAGTAACTCGGCGGTTAGCAGCGCCGCCACCCGGCCACTCCACCTTCCCGGGAGCCCTTTAATGGAGAGCCGAGTTACTAGGCTGTAGGCTGTTTTTAGCTCAGTGTGCCTTCTTCGAGCTTCAGCCCTCCTTCTTCCCCTCAGATCGCTCCAAGATAGCCTATCTCATCATGCTGATGTTTGGGAGGGCTCTCACCTTGGCTACTGCCGTATGGGAACAACAGCCGGCCATGTGATGGTGTCTGGAGGGGTTCATGGGAAAGGTGAGGAAGGTTTTTGATGCCCCGTTCTCCGGGAGAGATGGTGCCCGGTTGCTAATCCAGCTCCGGCAGGACGCCCACAGAGTGGCCGACTATGTGGTAGATTTCCGGCACGTTGGCAGCGGAGAGTGCGTGGAAACAGGAAGCACTGTTTGACATGTTCCTGCACGGCGTCTTGGAGGAGGTTAAGGATGAGTTTGCTCTTCAGGAGTTATCCACGGATCTTGACTCCCTCATCGCTTTGACCATCTGCATCGATGGGCGATTGCGGGAACGATGGATGGAGAGGAAATTTGATTTCGCTCGCACGTCCAGGGATTCCACCTCACCTCTGAGTCATCTCCGAAGTCTCCGGCAGTTCCGTTGCCGAGAGCACTCGAGTTTTCCCGACATTCCTCGACAGTCACCGAAGATGGCCGAGGCACTATTTCCCAAGCCTATGCAACTAGACAGAGCTGGGCTGTCACCAGTAGAATGACAACACAGGATCAACACAAGGAGCTGTCTGTATTGTGGGAGTTATGGTCATTTTGTGTCCTCTTGCCTGGTAAAAGACCAGGCTCACCGGTAGGAGCGAGTGCTTTGGTGGGCCATATGGGGAACTTTTTTGCTTCCCTTAATCACACCCCTTATCATGCCATTCTGCTTTGGGGAAACCAGTCCAAATCTCTCCAGGTCCTCATTGACTCTGGGGCCGATGAGTGCATTTTGGACGCCACACTGTCTTCCGAGCTGACCATCCCCACTCAGCCCTTCTCCATTCCCATGGATGTTAGAGCGCTGGACAGGCGCTCTATAGGTTGGGTCACCCATAACACCACTCCCATCAACCTACGTGTGTCAGGGAATCACAGCGATACCATTCAATTCCTGTTCATCATGTCCCCCCAGATTCCTGTGGTTTTGGGATTCTCCTGGCTCCAGTGACGCAATCCCCACTTCAACTGATCTACAGGTGCTATCATGGTCTGGAGTCCATTCTGCCATGCCCATTGTCTGAAGTTGGCGCATCCTGCCCCGGGACGTCTTCCTGGAGGCTCGGAAGTTTCTCCAGACTTCTCCGCCATTCCTGCGGAGTACCACTTCCCCTCCGCCGCACCGCTCCTATGACTGCGGGATTTACCTTCTTCCTAGCACCAGGGACACCAGGGACATCTGTACTCTTTGTCGGGACTACAGTCCAAGGCTATGGAGACCTACATTGGGGACTCCCTAGCTACAGGATTTATCCATCCCGCTGGCGCAGGTTGCTTCTCCGTGGAGAAAAAGGACAAGATCCTTCTCCCCTGCATTGACTATCGTATCGGGGACTCAATGACATTACTGTGAAGAACCGTTATCCGCTACCACTCATTTCCTCTGCCTTTGAGCTGCTCCAGGGGGCCACTGTTTTCTCCAAGCTGGATCTACGAAACGCCTACCACCTGGTGCGGATACGAGAGTGGGATGAGTGGAAGACCTCCTTCAACACAGCCAGAGGCCTCTGCAAATATCTGGTCATGCCCTTTGGGATTACCAACACCCCTGCCGTGTTCCAGGCTCAGGTGAATGATGTTCTCCAGGACATGCTGTACCGGTTCGTCTTCGTCTACATTGATGACATCCTCATCTTCTCCCGCTCCCCCCAAGAACACATGCTCCACGTCCGACAGATTCTCCAGCGCCTTCTGGAGAGCCAGTTGTTTGTTAAGGCGGAAAAGTGCGAGTTCCATCACTCCACCATTCCCTTTTTGGGCTACATCATCTCTGCTGGGAGTGTCCAGATGGATCCCGAGAAGGTGAGAGCGGTGGTAGATTGGCCTCAGCCTACGTCCAGGATGCAGCTGCAACGCTTCCTGGGGTTTGCCAACTTTTAGCGCCGCATTATCTGGGGTTACAGCACCCTGGCCTCCCCCCTGTCTGCACTCACCTCTACCAAGGTTCCGTTCAGGTTCACGGTCATCTGCCGCTGACCGGGCGTTCTGGGACCTTAAACACTGCTTCACCACTGCTCCTATACTGATTCATCCTGACCCTTCCCGTCAGTTTGTGGTGGAGGTCAATGCTTCGGATGTCGGAGTGGGGGCTGTCCTGTCCCAACGTTCTGCCCTGGACCTCAAACTTTGTTCCTGCGCCTTCTTCTCTCAACGCCACTGAGAGAAATTACGATATGGGGAATCGGGCGCTTCTCGCAGTGAAGATGGCTTTGGAGGAATGAAGGCACTGGCTATAAGGGGCGGAACATCCATTCATTGAGTGGACCAACTACAAAAACCTGGAGAATCTCCGCACCGCCAAGCGCCTCAACTCCAGGCAAGTGAGATGGCCCCCCGGTTCAACTTTTCCCACTCCTACCATCTGGGATCCAAGAATGTCAAGCCAGATGCCCTGTCTCGCCGCTATAACCCCACGGTTACCACCCCGGAGCCCGAAGACCATCCTTCCCATCTTGTTCCTGGCGACAGCATTCAGCTGGGGTATAGGGAAACAGGTCCGGGAGGCACAGCAGTCCCAGCCAAACCCTGGGGGATAACCAGATGTTTGTGCCTGACGCTGTTCCCGCTCCGCAGTCCTGGAGTGGGACCATTCCTCCTTGCCTGTCACCCGGGCTCTCGTCGGACCCTGGCCTTCGTGTGACAACGCTTTTGGTGGCCTACTATGGTTCCAGATGTTGCCACGTTTCTCGCCGCCTGCACAGTCTGTGAACAGAACAAGACTCCTCCTCCTGTCCCTCACCGTCCCTGGTCCCATATATCCCTGGATTTCGTCATGGGTCTCCCCCCGTCTGAGGGCAACACTGCCATTCTGACTGTGGTCGAACGGTTTTTCAAAGCCACCACTTCATTTCCCTCTCCAAACTACCCTCAGCCAAGAAGACGGCCTAGCTTATGGTGCAGCACGTCGTCCGGATCCACAAACTCCCGGTGGTCAAGGTCTCCGACCGGGGTCCGCAGTTCTCGTGCCGGTTCTGGAAGGCGTTCTACACGCTCATTGGGTCGTCAGCCAGTGTGTACTCCGGATTCCACCCCCAGTCTAACGGCCAGTCAGAGCGAACCAACCAGGACTTAGAGACGGCTCTTCGCTGCCTAGTCTCCATCAAACCTACCACCTGGAGTCAGCAACCGGTATGGGTTGAGTACGCTCGCAACACCCTTTCTTGCTCTGCCACGGGTCTCTCCCTTCAAGTGTTCCTTGGGATATCAGCCTCCCCTCATCGCCGACTTCCACCGCCGGCACCCCGGTCAAGCAGGTACCCCCTCCAGGTGTCACCCATCTTCCCCATTATCCACTGTGTATTTATACCTGTGTTCTCTGTTTGTCTGTTGCCTGTTCGTCAAGTCAACCAGCGTTTTTGTGTCTCAGCTCCTGCTTTTCCCAAGCTCTTTTTTTCTCACCCTCCTGGTTTTGACCCTTGCCTGTACTGACTGCCTGCCTGCCTGACAACTCTGCCTGCACCCGAGCCTGCCTGCCAACCTGTACCTTTGCCCCACCTACCCTGACCCTGAGCCTGCCTGCCGTCTGGTACCGTTGCCCCACCTCTGGTTTACTGACCCCTGCCTGCCTTGACCTGTCCATTGCCTGCCCCTGTTGGATTATTAAACCATTGTGAATTCAACGTTGTCTGCATCTGGGTTTTACCTTCATACCTGATAAGGCTTTTAAAACCCAATATTGGTGCACAAATTTTACATAAAATGTCAAAGGGATGCAAAAGGCACTCATTTCGTGGAATGACCCTACATTCAAACCACTCACGCAATAACTCTCTCTCTTTATCTGAATGTATCTGAGTTCTTGTCTCTCGGTGAGATTCTATGTTCTATTATTGACCTTATTAATAACTGTAAAAAATATTGTTGCCTTACTGCGTGTCTGCAACAGGCTCTAACTTGGCATTAGACGCAGATCTAGGATCAGCTAACCTTGATGAAAATGATTATAGGAATTGCAAAACTGCTCTTAGATCAGTGTCTAGACTTCCTATTCATTTATCAGGTTAGTTTTTTGGGGGATGATTTAGAAATGAATTGGGTGCGTGCTTCTGTGGGATTGTTATATAATCTGCTGTACAATGTGGCATGTTGTTATCTAATAACAATCTAATTAAATTATGTCTCTCTCTCTCTCCTATGCCCTCAGACAAGTACTGACTGTGCCCAGAGTATTTTTTCACTGCCCTGGGTCACCACACACCCACACACAAACTCGCACACTCACAACCTGGGTCAAATATCTGTGTTAGGAAACAAACACAAACACTTAAACAACACACACACACACAAACATGTACTAGGTTGACTTTCTGACTGCGTCTCTCCAGCCAGTCTAAACCGGTTTGTGTTTATCTATGGCACAGTAGCTGCTCCTGTAGAGCATCAGCCAAAACTGTACTCAAGTGGCCTTTCATCGTGTGTGTGTGTGTGTGTGTGTGTGTGTGTGTGTGTGTGTGTGTGTGTGTGTGTGTGTGTTTATTTCCTGACACATACTGTATATTGGTATGTCTGTTCTGAACACACCACATCTGAAACACAAATTTCAAGTTTCATTAGTTGTATTTACGGGATACCCATGGTATACATAGTCCAACCAAATGCTTACTTTTAGGTTAATTCTCGACAATGCAACAATAAGAAATAATAAAATATAAAAATGTGAACATAAAGTAAATGGCTCAGTAGAATAAATAATATTATTTTGCATAAGTATAACACAGGAAGGCACAATTTATAGACCAATATTTACACGTCTTGGGGAACGGGGGATTGGGGGGCAAGTGTTTACATTGTGCAGTGTTTAGCAATTATAATAAGAGACTGGTAGTAGCAGTTGGGATGTGTGTGTGTGTGTGTGTGTGTGTGTGTGTGTGTGTGTGTGTGTGTGACTGACATGAGAACAGACCCCAGGGGGGAAACACCGCCTTTTCCTGTTGCAGAGATATCTGACTTCCTGACCCACTAATTCTCAAAATGTCCACAGCTATTATACCATGGCTGCCCAACCCTCTTCCTGAAGATCTACTGTCCTGTAGGTTTTCAGTCCAACCCTAATTTAGCATATCTGATTCAGCTAGTTAAGGACTTGTTGAGCAGCTAATAAGTCGAATCAGGTGTGTTAAATTACGGTTGAACTAAAATCTCAAACGACGGTAGATCTCCAGGAAGAGGGTTGGGCAGCCTTGTACTACCCTGTAGAACAGGGCGTCAAACTCATTCCTTTCAATGAAGACCTAGACAACCAGGCGTGGGGAGTTCCTTGCTAATTAGTGACCTTAATTCATCAATCAAGTACAAGGGTGAAGCGAAAACCCGCAGACACTGGAGTGAGCTTAAAACGTGCTAATGCAAATGAAAAATAAGAGTGCTCTCTCTCTCTCTCTGTGTCAGGGTGGTGACTAAGATATGACAAAGTTCTAGCAAAGAATGGGACAGGCCTTGCTCAGATAGGGAAAGGCCCTAGCGTGTCTATGTGTGGAGGGGTTGGGAACGGTTCATAAGCTCACGTTTCAAAGATCTTTGTCACTCTATCTGCAGTGCTCATTACAGTATTAGCATAGAATACTACATCATGACATCTGAATCTGTCCACACAACTGTGTCCACTGTCCAGACCGCAGAGATGAACTGAGTCAGTAGTTCACATGTGCCTTAGCCAATATCTGGGGGGGGGGGGGGGGGGGCAGAGAGCGTGTTGGAGGATACAATGCTCTCTTGTCCTGTCTGGTTATCCAGCATTGGAATGGAAAAAGGGAGCTAGAGAGGGAGGAGAGAAAGAGAGGATAGAGGGAGAGGGGAGAAAATAGAATCTACAAGAGGCAGAAGGAACAGGCAGCTCTCTCCAAACCCTGCTGTGGTGTACAATGTGATAGCGGGCCCAGTAACTCCAAACCCTGCTATTCACCAATAACCCTGCTATTGAAAGAGGGACCCATAACCCTGCTTTTAATCCACTGAACTAATTCTTACACAGTTCACAGTTTCTACAAAACGGCTTCTTTATTTCAAACAAAGGAAGATCATGATAGCATTCAGATCAGTAATGGCTATAATGGCATCACTTACACAAACAGAAAAACGACAAATACAAAAATATATTGCACTTTGTTTGGAGGTGAAGATCAACTTTGAAGGACAATTGACCTGTAAACATTTCAAATGTATTTTTTTCTTATTTTATTTTTTACATCTGGCTGTTTCTTTGCCTCTTATGTAAATACAGAGCTTCTTTCTGTGTCATATGTCCACATACTACAATCAAACAAGTGCTTAGTAGGGTACTGTATCTATGGAGGGTTTAGTGAGGAAAGACACCTGAAAGACAGAGAGAGTGAGTGAGTGCTTCACAGATACACCAGTGTCTGAACACACACACTAGTCATTTCACCATGTACCACATTCCCCATTCAGGAAACCCAAGACACAATAACACCTCTCTAAAAACATTTCCTTTCATTTGTTTCTTAGTTACTTTGTTCTAAAAGAGTCTTTGATCGGTGTTGTTTCTAGTTAAGTAGTAATGGTGGTGAGAAGACAACGGACATGTTCCAGCATATATGACAGTTGAGGAAGAAAAGATATGGAAATTAAGTAGAAAAACAGTGAGAGGCATGTGCAAAATTCACTCTGAGGCTGGAGAAGATCCTGACCACTGTTTCCAACAGTCCAACAGTGGATGATCCATTTTCTTCTTCTCCTCTCCTTTCTAGTCTTAGATGTGCCACGTAATGGTCATATGTACCAGAAGCTTGGTCTAAGGACAATCTATTCTTTCTGACCAGCAGAGAACCGTGATGCTGGTCAGACTGAGGCGTCTCCTGGCCTCTCCACAGAGTGTCTATCAGAGCTGACATCCCTGCATCTGTTGATCTATGTACCCGAGAAAACTAAGGATGAGACGCAATGTTGGCTCCAGTAGGGGGTTATAGTGGCGGCCATGTTGGATCCATCTGTAGGTGACTGGCTCCAGTAGGGGGCTATAGCGGCATCCATGTTGGATCCATCTGTAGGTGACTGGCTCCAGTAGGGGGCTATAGCAGCGGCCATGTTGGATCCATCTGTAGGTGTAGATGCCTGTCTGCTCTGAGCAGGTCAGTGTTGTGCTCAGCGAGAGGGGCAGAGGTCGGGTCTCCTGACCACCTGACCTCCACAGCCCGGCTCTGGGTTAGGGTCAACCTGAGGAACACAGGGGGAAGAGTAGGCTAGTTAGACCTACAATAATGTGTGTGTGTGTGTGTGTGTGTGTGTGTGTGTGTGTGTGTGTGTGTGTGTGTGTGTGTGTGTGTGTGTACGCGTGGATGTGTGGTGTGTGTGTGTGTGTGAGTACCTCGGAGTAGAGCGGCGGGGGCTGGTATCTGAACTCTGTAATGTAAGCGCGCAGTGTTCCCTGGTCCTCTTCGTTGACCTCTGACCCCTCACAGCGCTCCAGACAGCCCCACCTCTGCTCCTCTGTCACCACCAAGTCACTGTAGCTGGGGGGAGCTGTGAATACACACACAGCATAGGATTAACTTGGGAGAACACACAAACAGTACACAGTACACACACAGTACACAAACACACAGTACACGCTCACACACAGGTGTATGTCATACCCTCAGGTCTCTCTGGCCAGCTGATGCTACTACAGTAGCTGCTGATGCTGCTTGTTCGATTGGTGAATGCATGGAGGGGGATGGTCCCGATCACCAACGGCAACGATAGAGACAGGTTCAACCCCCCAGGGATGTCCACATACACCTGAGAGAGACAGAGGTAGATATTGTCTTATTGACAGCCCAAATGATGATATACCAGAAAGATAACCTTTACAGTATATGACTGCAAATATCCTGCTAAACCGGTTTGATTTTGCGAGGAGATTTGACTGACACTTATTTACCATTCTACAATATTAATACATGTATTACCATATAAACTATACACCATATTATAATTCCTCACCACCAGTGAGTACTCCACTCTGATGAGTGGACAGTCCAGGATGGATGGGGACACTGGGGGTATGTGGAGGAGTTTTCCATCCCAGCTCTGGCTCTTCCCCTGGGGTAGGGTGTCCCCACGCAGGGCTGCCATCTGCTGCTGGAGCTGCCTGGCCTTGCCCTTGGCGAAGTAGGTCTGGGTCTGGCTCAGCGCTGCCTTGGGCACCACCACCCTGGACGAACAGTTCTCCACCTCTGCAAAGATCTGGATGGACTCACCTAGAAGAGGAGGAGAGGAGAGGAAAGAGGAGAGGATGAGGCTGTGAGATGGGGGTGGTATGGGAGGGGGGAATGGGACAGTGTGTGTGTGTGTGTGTGTGTGTTACTCACCTGGCGTGTATCCCTTCCTCTCTATCTTGGCGCTGAGTGAGATGGGTCCCGAGGCACAGAACCAACAACATAAGGTCTTGTCCTTAGTGCCAGCTTGAGGGGCCTATACATAGACATTTCACAAAAACTGTGAGCATGTGTGTATGTGAGATGTGTGTGTGTGTATATGTGTGTGTGTGTGTGTATGTGTATGTGAGATGTGTGTGTGTGTATGTGAGGTGTGTGTGTGTATATGTGTGTGTGTGTGTGTATGTGAGGTGTGTGTGTATGTGTGTGTGTGTGTGTGTGTGTATGTGTGTGTGTATGTGTATGTGTATGTGTATGTGTGTGTGTGTGTGTGTGTGTGTGTATGTGAGATGTGTGTGTGTGTGTACACCCCACAATCCTCACCAGCAGCAGTGGTGTGTTGATATCGATGTGTTCAAACACAGTAAACTCTTTCTTGACTTTGAAAGGCAGCAGCCATGGTCTGTAGAGCTCTGCTCTCACCCAGTACCTCACACTGCCATGCTTCCCTTCAAACGACGTGGCCAGGGGCCTGAGAGGGGGAGTGGAGGGAAGAGGAGAAGAGAGGGGGAGAGGAGGGGAGAGAAGAAGAGAGGGGGAGAGGAGAAGAGAGGGGGAGAGGAGGGGAGAAGAGAGGGGGGGAGAAGAGAGGGGGAGAGGAGGGGGGAGGAGAAGAGGGGGAGAGGAGGGTGGAGGAGAAGAGGGGGAGAGGAGGGTGGAGGAGAAGAGGGGGAGAGGCGGGAAGAGGAGAAGCGAGGGGGAGAGGAGAAGAGAGGGGGAGAGGTGTATAGGATTATACTTTTTACATTTCTATCTTTAGATAAGATTCCATATTTGGGGTTCAGATTTATGTTATAGCTGTGTGTGTGTGTGTGTGTGTGTGTGTGTGTGTGTGTGTGTGTGTGTGTGTGTGTGTGTGTGTGTGTGTGTGTGTGTGTGTGTGTGTGTGTGTGTGTTACATACATCTGTGGTAGCAGGAAGCTAAAGGCGAATTCGTGTAATCCTGTGTTGAGAACAGTGAGGGTCTCCTCTGTACTGTCCTCATCTGAAATACAGGAAAACAAGATTCCAAATACCATACCTGACACACACTAATCTACACACATAGACACACACCCACCATTTCATTTCATTGTTTCACGTTGTGCTTTCAAGTGCCTCATTCCAAATCAACATCAAGATAATAAACCCAGTAGTAAATGCTGGACGACACATAAGCGCACATTAAAACATGTTTTTTTTAACACACCACACAAATTCACACATAAATGCTTTATAACACATAAAACCCAGTCATCGTATTTCATTTGAATGTTACCCATTGTGTCAGGTCATAAACGCATCAAATACAACATTTCTTGTAATTTCCTCCATGAACACTTCAGATACTACAGGGCACAGCAGAGACCTGAAGACACACCCAGGCTGAGCAAACGTGATTCCCCTTTCACTTCCTTTATCTACATGTTATTGTGTACGTTGCTGTGTGAATCTCTGATCATCTATGTTCTGCCACCTCAGCAGTCTTGCATTTTCTCGTTTGCAGCTGAGAACATTGTGGAACATTTTGTATGTGCGTGTGTGTGTTTGTTTTTAAATCACACCGGCAGCGCGAGGAGAGCAGGAGCAGACTGGTATGAACCAGAATGAGCAGCGGATTTTCAGCCTGATACTCCAATGAATACATACTTAGCTTGCCATTGGAGGAAAGCTAACCTGGTCCCGCCCCTCCACCAAGCCCCTTTATGAATGGCCATGTGTTCTGTAATATGGGAGAATTGAGAGAGGGAGAGAGAGAGACATGAACAGAGAGATAGGGAGGGTAGGAGAGAGAGAAAGAGAAAGGGAGGGAGATAGAAAGATTTAGGTATTGAGTGATACTCAGAGACAGAGAGGGAGGGAGTCTGACAGACAGACAGACAGACAGACAGACAGACAGACAGACAGACAGACAGACAGACAGACTACAGTCTAGATCTGTCTGTCTATTTGAGAGAAATAAAGAGGGACTCGAGAGTAGGTACATTCATGCATCTTTATTAAAAACCAACAACATATTTTATTTGACAAATTCCTCAATCAATCAACACACAAATACAATCAAGCTCATTACAGTGCAACAAAATAAGGAAAACATAAAATACTTACAGATCATGAACTAATAAACACTATGCTTGAGCAACAGTGGAGATCAAATCAGTGTAGGCTCTGGTCCTGGAGAGCTACAGGGTGTACCGGCTTTTGTTCCAGCCCAGCACTAACACACCTGGGTCACATACTCATGTTCCACTATTTAGAACACTGTTGGTTCAATCAGGTGAGTTAGTGCTGGAAATAAAAATCCTGCACCCCATGTAGCTTTCCTGAGGTAAACAGATGATCAGCACATACATGACATAATTTACCAGCCAGCTACATAAGCAACCCTACCCTACTGATTAACACTGTTTTCACAAAGGCTATTCTGAACTAAAGGCCACCGGTAGGTTATCAGAACTATTGGCCACCGGTAGGTTATCTGAACTATTGGGCACCGGTAGGTTATCTGAACTATTGGCCACCGGTAGGTTATCTGAACTATTGGGCACCGGTAGGTTATCTGAACTATTGGGCACCGGTAGGTTATCTGAACTTAAGGGCACCGGTAGGTTATCTGAACTTAAGGGCACCGGTAGGTTATCTGAACTTAAGGGCACCGGTAGGTTATCTGAACTTAAGGGCACCGGTAGGTTATCTGAACTTAAGGGCACCGGTAGGTTATCTGAACTAAAGGGCACTGGTAGGTTATCTGAACTAAAGGGCACTGGTAGGTTAAGTTGCCACAGGTAGGTTACGTTGCTGAAAAGGCAACCAGTCTTCTGTTGAAGGTCTTGGTGTTGTCATATTGTGATGGATAAATGTTCGAGAAAATATGACTTCAGCTCTCACATTACCCTGGCAACAAGAGCCTGATTCGCCTATGCAAAAGTGCATTTACTGTAATACGAGATAGGACTTGTTTGTATTGCTGTGTTATGTCAAGAGTCTATATTTATTGCGCTGTATACTAACTATGGGGTTGTTTTTCTTTTAAATGGAAAAACTAAAAGTGTATCTCTTGGTGTTGTTAACCCCTGTAAAGATGCTAAATAAATCCTAAATGTTTCACTTTACATGTCCCATTAGACCAGCTATTATGAAAATTGTTATCAGCTGAAACTGAACCTCAGTAGCCTAGTAAGGTAATGGGCACTACTGTAAACGCCCTCTTTGGTCAATGCAATGATACATTTCTTAATAGTACCTGTTGATGTAACATATCAGTTACTTTATGGAAGATGTGTGGCATAGGCCTGCCTACGTGTTAGGCTAATTGTGCAGTACATTAACGGAACTGTTACAGCAGCAAATTGAAGACAAAGTTGCATGCTTAAGAATTTTTATTTCCCCAGATGGAATGATGTCATCCTAGACACATATGGCAGTTTAGACCAATCAGAGGCGAAAGGGGTGTCCCCCCACGCGCCCCCTTCCCTCAGCCAGTTTGTGATCAGGTTTGAACCGCTTCTAACAAAGGGAGTAAACTTCAGGTTGTCATCAGCAAAACAACGTTATTGATAAAATTATAAAACAAAAGCAGTAATAAACCTACAAAAATATTCTAACTTTAACCGCTTTTAGTTAGATTAGCCCTCGCTCGTGTCAAATTTTGACAACATTTTGAGGTTTCTTAACTCGCTAAATAAAACGCAGAGAAGGCTTTACAAACTTCAATTCGAATAAATCACAATTACTGTAGAATCTACAGTAATTGTAATATGTGTCATAATAAGACATCAATTGAGCAAATATTTATGTCGCATCTGGCGTATTAAACAGCCTAAATTGAATGCAGAAAACCTATCCTTTGTCGCATCAGGACCACTATCCCACCTGACTAAGAACTGTAATTTGTTCCAAAGAATGTGTGATGTGTGTGTTACGCAGTTTATGTCAAATTTAACTCACCGTCAATCATGTAACCTATAAATGGCGTAAGCTATAATTACCAGCAATGACAGAGCTCCATAACATAGCTGGAATCTGACAATTCAGAACAACCGGAACTAGGCCTTTCCATATATACCCAATTTCAAGTTTGCCAGCACATCTCTGTGAGAATGAGTGCGTAATTATGATGTGGTTGTCCCTTACCTCTCTCCTCTCCTATTAACGTGTCGCTATGGTTTAAGTATTCCACCTCCTCGGTGTAATTCTGAGTGTAGGCAGTGTTGGCTCCGGCGTTCCGGGACTCGGTCCACCGCACCTTGGCTATGCCTCTGGCGGTTATGTTCAACGTTTTGACGCGAACCTCGCCGGTGACTTCGATTATCACCCTCCCCGAGACCGAATCCCCGCCGGAGTAAACGGGAACGTTGTTGTCGTTCAGATAGTCGAAGTAGACCGCTAAAGTTTTCACCTTTCCCAGCACCATGGTGTTAGAGAAATAGCGTCTATGAAAACTGAGAAATCATAAGGAACCCTCCGCCCACGACCCCTCGCTTTTTGCTCAGGATAGAGGATGCGCCCTGCGACCTGGGATAGTGGTCCTCTCGCTGACGGTTCATATGGATGTCAGAGGTTCAGGGTTACAGCAGCGGCTAAAAGCTGTCATCCTCCCAGTGCGTTCATTTCTAATGGTCTCCTCCTCCACTTTCTAGTATGAACAGCTGCTTCGTGTCTCAGCGCTCTTAAAGGAGCCTCGCCATAATAAACTTATTGGGATGTGCGTACAATTGCGCATTAGTTCATCCTTCCTCATGTTGCTGAGTTGAGTTCATATAGATAGGCTACAGATCTCGGATCAGCTTCTCAAATCCAAAAACCAAAATGCAAACCGAAAAACATAACTGACCTTCGATCAGTGTTGGGGCAATTTCATTATTTTTGGAGAGGATAGGCCTACAGTTTCCACAACTGTTGTAATTTCATTATAATGTCCCATTCTTAAAGAGTTACTACATTATGGACCTTCAACCCTTCCTTTGCTCTGTTCCCACCCTTTTGGTCGCTCTTCCACATTCACTTTTGACATTTGGTCCAAAAATTGGTTCTGATGAAAGTCCTACTGGCCATATGAACCTTCTTACAGAAAATGACAATACTATAGTCCCTTACCGCCATCTACTTGTGAAAAGAAGAACAGGCTAGTAAGAGCATTTCATGATAGACAAAAATATAAAGGCAACATGCAAACATTTAAAAAGTTTTTCTGAGTTATAATCAATTGGGGTGATAGGTAGTCTAGTATTTAGGGCATTGTGCCAGTAACCGAAAGGTTGATAGATCGAATCCCTGAGCTGACAAGATACAAATTTGTCAATCTGCCCCTGAACAAGGACGTTAACCCACTGATCCTAGGCCATCATTGTAAATAATAATTTGTTCTTAATGCCTAGTTAATTTAGGCCATAATTTATGGATTTTCCATGACTGGGTAGGGGCGCAGCCATGGGAGGGCATAGGCCCATTCACTTGGGAGCCAGGCCCTGTCACGTTCTGACCTTAGTTCCTTTGTTTTGTCTTTGTTTTAGTATGGTCAGGGCGTGAGTTGGAGTGGGCAGTCTATGTTTGTTTTTCTATGGTGTTTTTGAGTTTGGCCTGGTATGGTTCTCAATCAGAGGCAGGTGTCGTTAGTTGTCTCTGATTGAGAATCATACTTAGGTAGCCTTTGTCCACCTGTATTTGGTGGGTGTTTGTTTTCTGTTATGTGTCTGCACCAGCCAGAACTGTTTTCGGTCGTTTCTCTTGGCTATTTTCGTGTTCATTTAATAAATATGGACACATACCACGCTGCACCTTGGTCCTCACCTTCTTCCACCGATGATGACCGTTACAGGCCCAGCCAATCAGAATGAGTTTTTCCACACAAAAGGCCTCTATTACAGACAGAAATAGTCCTTTTAACCTTTACACATTTTTGAAAAGTACATAATGTTACAAATTTGAAAAAGGTATATCATTGATTAATTAATTCAATTTGCTTTTGCAAATTCATTCACGTCCAACTCCCACATTACCGGTACAGTACTTAATGGTTCATTAACGTCTATACATAGATTAAAATCGTCTTTGCAGCTTCCAACGTATTCCAAAACCAAACTTTGGAAAATTAGGAAAAACATTTTTCCTTTCAAATGTTCTAATAATATGAAAGCTCTCAGAGGGGGTAGTCCCCAATTGCCTGATAATTAGTGAACCTCCACCCATAAATGGATTGATGTCTGACCTCGGCAGCGATACCAACACTAATTATGCCATTAAACAGCAGAAATTGTGAACAACGCTTTCCAAAGTCTACCATCGGGCACAGGCCATGTAAAGGTTCTCTCCAGTCTAGCCCTGATGTCTTGCCATCCGAGATTGGCATCGGTCCAATACCGCAGTGCACAGCTGAAGCACAAGAAGGTAATGGTAGACAAAGGGACAGGTGGAGTGAACCGGGAAACTGATGACAAATGCAGAAAAGGGAAAACTTCTGCTAGCCATGGAACTGCGTTTGAAAACTGAACAATTGAATGTAATTGCAAAACTTATGACGATGAACGAGGACAAACTCTTCAACAAAACCATCTTCTACAGGGACAAAATCGTATTCTACAGGAACAACTCCATTTAGCCAAAGCTAAATATGATGATGTCCAAGCCAAACTAGATAAATCTGACGAGTTATGTACAAACAGGAGCGCAAAACTTGATAACATGCATGCCGTTTTGTTGAACGTTACTCAAATTAACACTGTTCTACTACAAATGTTGCAGACCAAAGACGATCAGTTAATGAACACAATGACTAAGTTGGATAACAGGTCAGTAGAACTCATTGAAGTCGCTGACCAAATGAATGATGAGAGAACTCAGGTGATGAAAAGTGGACTCTACAATACAGCAGAATACCACCCTTAGGTACAATCTGGTGGAATTCCAGAATGGTCACGCGCTACAGCGTGACTACCCAACCAAGCAACCAGAGTCCAGCACTCAAAGGAGTGAAGACGATAGGTTTCAGACTTTGCCTCCCGCAAGTGTCCCTCAGTCTTCTCCTCTTGGCCATTCGGCACTGAGTAATATGGCGCCTCTTCGCCAGCTTCTCCTCTTGGCCCTTCGGCCCCAATTTCCCCACAGGATGAAGCCATCCCTCTCCGCCCGCTTGGCGGAACGCCTTGACAAACTTGTCAAGAATTTCCCCACCTTTGACCACGTTCCAGGTCAGCCAAACGATACTGAGACGTTCCTAGATGACATAGAGGATGGCTACTCGAACCTTATGGGTTCTGACTGGGTTTACCTGTTGAAGCGATGGTCAAATAGACACGTGACGAGGTTCATTCGTCTACAACAGCAACACGTGTGAAATGACTGCGCTAAACTCGCCACAGCTTTGAAATTAGAATTCAGTGGTTCTGTGGCTCGCAAACACAATAGCTCACTGGCTAACACTGTCAAACAAGCTCGGAACGAACACCCACAAGCTTACTATCATAGGTTCTTTCAGCTTACTTTGGCCTACTCACTGAAACAGGAATGGAAGGGCTGTTACCATTCAAACAAATGTTTCTGTCAAATATGTATCCCACCTTCATTACCTACTTGGGCCCTGCAGACCACATTGGCTTGCCTATCTTACAACTCAAAGAGCTTGCAAGGCATCAAAAGCTCGCAACGCTAAGAGCCCTGACCACTCAGTTTTGAAGTTTGACCAGGAGCACTCACTCCAGTTTGAGGGTGAATTATCAGATATTGGAGCGTTGACAGATGACGCACAACAACGGTTTCTACCACGAAACCACGAATCCAATAACCTCCGCGGTCAAAATAACTGTAAAGTACGTCGCCATTGAAACGACTACCACTATAATTGACCTATTCGCTACGTTCCTGCACCCAACCCACAAAAAGTGTCAGATCACAAGGGTAACAAAGGGAATTAACACCCTTAGCAAGGACGTTAAAATTCTAATTTCTCCCGCTCTCACTCAAGACCCTATCCAGGGCCCGCTTGATCAAGAAATATGGCCACAGGCTTTGTCTATAGACTCTGATACAAAGTTTGCGACGAAAAAGGTCAAAAGCTTCGTTAAAGCCAAACCGAAAAAGTCAATCTGCGTTCACCTTTAACAGAAATTGCACATCACATTATTGCGAACGACCACTCCACTTTGTGGGGAATATGTCCACTAAACGTTTGATGATCTCAAAAGGGCTTTGAAGCCAACTAAACGTTGGTTAAAAGTGGAACGATGAGACACTACATTTCAAGGTTTCACTCAGACTACCTCATCCCCTCACATTGAGAGTCATGCTGAAACTACACTTCCAGGATGTATCACTCGTTCACCCTGTGTATGTTACCAGCCTCGAATCTGAACCCCTGCTACTCAGAGCAGACTTGATGGATCGGTTACTCCCACTGATGGATTGGAAAACCAACCATTAATGGTCACGGGTCACAGTGCCTTCTCCACTGACCACACTGTCTTCCCCTAACGCTAGCTGCAACGCAGTCATCCACGAGGGGTTTCTGTCGAAAGCACCCCTTGGGAAAAAGACGTTTGAAACCTCTTGGTGCAGAATCCGATCCAAGGAGATATTATGATATCTAGACACATTCCATCAGCCAACCTGATGGACCATTCTGTTCATTATTTCGAGACAGTTGTCTCTGCGGATGAAAAACGTTCCTTTTCCTTGCAGTCGTACAATACTGTAGTTGAGATGAACCTCTCTTGCCCTTTGGACACTTCCGCAAGCACTGCAGCCGTCTCAGCAAGAAAATCTGCTTCCGATGATACATCTTCCACTTTGTGAGGGACTGTCACCCCTTACAATGACACTAATGGCGTCAGTCCAGCAACTGACCCGATGACTCCCACTGGTGAAACACTTTGCGATATCACAGACAGATATCCACGTCTCAGTTCGCAGGTACTGAAGAGGTTGCCACAATCGGGCGCGGTGGTGACTGACAGGCTTTGACAGCCAGAGTGTTTTGAAGCACAAACACCAGGAGATTTGGTTGAAAGGTTACAGCCATTCTCATAACAACGCAACCGCTGACATAGGGTCCAACCTTTTAGTTTGTGCCTCGGATACCAACACCACCCACTGGTGGGGGGGTCCTGAGACACAAAGGGGGGGAATAGTAGCCCAGACCCATGGTGAGCCTCATCGAGGCCGGTGGGGGAGGGGGTTTGAAACTATGCGCAACACCGTACGAGATCGCCAGAGCATAAAACATGTTTAGTTGTAACCTCCCCTACGAGAACAGTGACGAGCAGGCAGGCCCCTAAAAGGGGGTTATCTTAGAACATATCTAAGATATTACTGAGGTGTACCACACTGGTCGTAAAAGAAGTCCAGTGGACTTCCACCTCAAACAAATGGCAAAAATAGTCATGCCTTGCCATGTGTAGGTTCAACTACAATACAACTAGTAAAATGCTCCAATCATGTGTTACGGTAGGATAATATTTCAGAATAAATTACTAGGATAACTGGTAGCCTTGAGTACCAGTACCAATGCCAGCCACAGTCAGTCCAGCAACAATCAGTAAGATGATTAAAGACCTCACAAGTCAAATTGCTAATGATAATAGCGACAGAGGAGTTAGTAGTAGGGATTCTCCAGAACACTCTTCTGATGGTGAACGCACATGCCACTAATAAATAGAACCCTCCATTCAGGAGGAAAGATATTAGAAGTCATGAACCATGATCACACAGCATACGACTGGTCCAGTGCTTATAGAGTACTTCCGCCGTGAGGTTATCTCCTCCGTGGACAACATATGAAGTAGACTTCTTCATACCTATCGCCACTACAATAGTGGAAGACACAGTGACTTGTAGTAAAACCACTACAGACTCCCTTGATACCAATTCTGACTGACCCTCAGGCATTGAACTGAAAATTGCCTGACTATGTCAGACTCAATCTGAACAAGTTGTAGTCTACCAGAATACTTGGTTTTCTTCCCTTGACATGTGGGCTTGTGTAAGCATAAACACACATGTACAGTACAACTGAACATCCAATTAGGATTTATGCTAGGATCACTTAATAAGGGTCAGAGCAAAACGCTAGCCTGGGTGAAATTGAAAACGTACCTTTAAAATGAGAAAATTGTCTTCCCTGTAAAGTTTAACTAAGTCAGTAGCCACGCCCAAGTGAATAGACACTGGTTGGAAATGATGAACCAACCCCTTTTCTACATTTCTATAAAAGCCCCCGTGACCAAAAGTCACTGTTGAAAAGGGCTAATTTCAACTACGCAGGGCAGGAAACGTGAGAGCTTGCTACAGGTATGAACTCTGAACTATTGATGACCTAAATAAGTGCATACTAAACTAGCATATAACAGACTGCAGCTGAACATATGCGCAAATCTAGTATGAGAACACTGACCGACGAGGACAAATCTCCGAAGTGAGATGAACGTCTCAGACCACGTGAACCTCTCACACGACGACCCGGATGATTCCACAAAGAACATGGCGACATAGACTGGGCAAACCAGAGTCTCACATCACCAACTCAACTATCGAAGCCAGTGTCACGTAAATACAATGCATTACTTTTCCGAACGAATGATCGTTAGTGGCATATGTATAGCTTCCCAGGTACGATAGAGACCCATGTTCCTTAGCCTTCCTTCCAAACCCCCTTCTCTTCTCTCTGAATTTACCTTGTTATGACTACACTGTTTTGTCTTGTTTAGTCCACTAGGGATGGTGTTTTACTGTATAGTGTGATTATGTATTGTATATTCTGTAATTGTTAATTAGTTAGTAAGTAAATAATTGAGCCAATTGGTGTATGGATAATTTATAGTAAAGGCTGGGTTCGTGCAGATAGCCAAGAATTTTACGACATTTGGAATGAGACTGACGTGAGGTAAAGAACAATTCATTAATAGAAGACTAATTGGTCAGATATTCAAATATCTGATGAGTTTTATTCAGAAAATTATAACTTTGTAATCTGAACATTTTCCGTGGTGCCCTGACTTCCTAGTTATTTAAATTTACATGATTAGTTTAATCACGTAATAATAATTACAGAGAATTGATTTGATGAAATAACAGTCTTCACATTTAATGACAAGTGAGAGACACGACACCACACACCCACATGTATTCCCACACACACATACACACACACATAGCCTATTGTAAGGGATGCATGGTTTTCTGTATAATATAAATACGTTTTATATAATATAATATACATTTCTCTAAGTTTCACCATCATTGTAAAGCCCTACTTATTTTGTTGCTTTGGCAAAGTCATTTCTGAAAATGATTATTTATTTCATTAGAGATTCATTTACATCAACCCTTTAGGTCAATCCTGTTACGTGAACTGAGCCCTCATTTTAATATGGTGAAACTATTCCTTTTTAAAGACTTTTTTTCAGAAAAAGCATTGAATATCTACACTCTAACGAAAAATGGGTTCCAAAAGGGTTCTCCGGCTGTCCCCATAGGAGAACCCTTTTTCGTTCCAGGTAGAACCCTTTTTTTGTTTCAGGTAGAACCCTTTTGGGTACACAATACCCCATAATGACAAAGTGAAAACATGTTTTCTGACATTTTTACAAATTCAATGAAAATGAAATACAGAAATATCTCATTTACATAAGTATTCACACTCCTGACTCAATATAGGTTAGAATCATGTTTGGCAGTGATTACAGCTGTGAGTCTTTCTGGGTAAGTTTTTAAGGTGCCCTTCTTTGCGATGCATTGGAAAACCTCCCTGGTCTTTGTGGTTGAATCTGTGTTTGAAATTCACAGCTTGACTGAGAGAAATTACGAATAATTGGGTAACACTTGACACCCAATAATCCTAACCATGACATAATATGTCAAAACAGCTGACAAAACGTGTCATAACCTGTTATAACCCACAAAACCTATCACACAAGGCAAAACATTCCATTACACCATAGCCTACAGTACACTTATGTTATTCATATATTTTTTAAATTTACCATATTAAATTATCATTGTAATTGTGCACACACTGATGTCAGACATGCACCTTCCCCAATGCTCTGTCTGTTGATGACTGGGATGAATGCAGAAGCAGATTTCAGGAACAGGACAATTCACCCTCTATTTATAAGTGCATGTACCTGATAGGCCTTTCTGGCTTATAATTATTATCATTTTTCATGCATGATTGTATGTGTCCCATCATATTCATTGGCCCTCATCACAATATTACAAATATTCAATCACACTGTTGCATGCTTGTATCAGATGAAAATCCACTCCAATTTGCTGAGGATGACAGAATTAGGGTATGAGCAATTCTAACCTAATTAATCTGGCTTCATAATGACATGTTTAAGAGGCTAGAACCATGAGCTGATCCTTGCAATCATAGTCTAGTAATAAATAGTTAAGTCAGTTTAAAGCAGAGGTATCAGTGTGTGTATCTAAAAGAATACAATGTGTGTAATTCATTTTTACCAATAAGCCACATCAACAGTCAATAAGTATCGCTCTGAAATATGAGGACTGCAGGCATGTATCAATTTAAAATGAATCAACATGTATTACAATAAATCCAATAAGATGCAATTATCTAAAAGAAGAAACCGTATAAGTCATCTAGGTAAAAGGTCAAAAAGTCTAAGATAACAACAATACTGCATGTATTGTACGCAGGTATAGCTAGGAGCTTGGAAAATACCATAATTACATTTGAACATGGCAAAACATTCTCCTTTACACCATCCCGGACGAAACTCAAATTACAATATCCTCAACATTTAATTAGCATCACTCTGGTGGCCGAAACAAAAGAAGGAAAACATCGCAACTCTCTTCCAACCAAATCACCTTGCAACATTATGGGAACAACCAGCCATCAGACCGGCGACCAGATTAGGACAACGTCTCTGAAAAGGAAAAACCATAAAACATGCAATAGGCCTACAGAGAGTCATATCAACATGTTCAGCTCTTTATATTAACTTTAGAAAGAAATCAGACATAAAAATACATTGAGAACGTCAAATGTCACGCCTCAAGGGCACTAGGAACTTTGGTGCGCCACAGGGAAGTCTCGCTCCTGGGGAGGGTGCGGGTGAACCGCACACTGTGCTTTGATGCCATCAAATTGCCGATGTTGCCTTCATCACAGTCTTTATGCTCTCTCCACATTTAATATTCCAAATTATACAGTAGTCTTAGGTCACCCATATCCTTAACTTTTACTTTGTAAGAGTCATACGTTCCTCTAATGTCTGTAGGTTCACCGCCCAGTGAAGTATGTGCTGTGTAGGGATGTGTGAGTGCCTATCTGATCTTTCCTAATGGTTCTCTTCAGGTGGTGCCAGAACCATCGCTGGGCAGCTGGACTGGTATCCGCGGGCCACTCCAGAACACTGCGCCTGCAGAGCCGCCTGCGCAGGTGGAGGATGCGTGAGTGTTGCAAGACCTGGGGCTGCAGTAACAGCAGCACCATTGAGTCCACCCCCTCCTCCACCAGCCGCTGCTGCACCAGCAGGGCAGCCATTTTGACTACACCACGCAACAGGAAGCCGTCCGTCAGCACAAACACGGTCTTCCTGCTCTGCCGCACACTATTGGACAGGTTGTCCATGACAGGCATACCCAGTGTCCAATCACGCTCCTCCAGGCAGAGGGATCGTGCCCTCTCTCCACGCTCCTCTAGCTCGACCCTTAGATGGTTTAATACCCAATCAGAAGCCAGCGGGTCTGCGGTGTCATACATGACAAAGGCGTCGTAGATAAAGTCTGTGGGCACTAAGCGACGGTGATGCTTCATCTTGGCCCCACAGTAGTCCAGAATATAGGAGAGATCCCAGTAGAACAGGTGTGCTGTGAGAGATACCAACAGAGTGAGAATGATGAGAAATGACGTGATGATGCAGAAGGCCATTGCGTTTTCATCGTTCACACACTCCTCTATGTCATAGCTCAACACAGACTTGCCCCTCCTCTCCGAGGGCATGTCGCATGTCACCTCAGTGGCCAGCAGAGGGAGCTCCACCTCATTGCTCCTCATCCACAGATGGAAGTCCAACAGGTCACAGGTGCAGTGGAGCGGGTTGCCCTGTAGGGACAGCTGCTGGAGGTGGTTCTCTGCTCCAGACTCAAATGTGGTCTGGTTGATGAGCTCCAACAGGTTGAAGCTGAGGTCCAGCACATACAGGCTCCTGGCGCCCCTGAGGAAACCAGGCGCTAGCTGGGAAATCCTGTTATGGCTCAGGTCCAGGAACTTTAGTGAACTGGTTAAAGCACAGGCCACCTGCTCCAGTTTGTTCTTACTCAAGTCCAGCTCCTCCAGATGCGGTAGTTGTGTGAGCCTCTCCCAGTCAAAGACCTTCAGTCGGTTTTTACTCAGAGACAGGCGTCTCAGGGTCTTGGGGAAGTGTTTGTAGACCTCAGGCGGTACACGGTGGAGCTTGTTGTATGACAGATCCAGGGAAGTCAGGTTTTGGAGCGCTCTGAAAAGTTCATAGTTCTGGCATATTTTCCACATGATGTCTAGGCGGTTGCCTTGGAAGTCCAACTCCTGTAGGGAGCTGCTTGAGATGTTGTTATGAGTGAGGGTGCTGATCTCGTTCCAGCTCAGGTTCAAAACCTTCAGAGAGCTCAGGTTTTCCATGAATGCTAAGCTGTGGTTTAGCCCTGCCACCACAAAGTAATGATTATTATGACTCAGGTCCAACACCTCCAGTTCTGTTAGCTCACTGAATGCATGCTCATAGTGCATGTAGATCTTATTCCGGGATAGATCCAAGTACTTAAGTTTGGGGAAATGTACAAACTCACTACCGTTGAACATGTCTCCAATGGAGTTAGATGACAGGTTGAGACAAGCTGTGTTGTCCAGGCCTTGCAGCATATCAGGGTTTATGTGGAAGATGTTGTTTCTGCTAAGGTCAAGCACTGAACCGTACGCAATACACTTTGGCTTAATGTTAGGCAGATGTTGACGAAAGAGTCGATCCTTGTGTACGTAAGGCCCAAACCTGTCTCTATTCAGCTCATAGCCACAGCTACACCCACATGTTGACAAAACATCTTCTTTCTTAGACAGGAAAGCAAATTTGTTCTCAGAGAGGCCAACACTGGACAAGTTGTGGAACCTGCCAAACAATGAGAGGTTTGTCTGATAGATAAAGTTAGTTCCCAGATTGAGCACAGACAGGTGAGATAAATTGTAAAGTGGGTTCAAGTCATTTTTGTGAAGAGTTGAAAAAACATAGTTTTCTAGGTGTAATGTCTTCAGAGATGTCAGGTTGGAAAAGTTCCTAGAGAGCTTCAAGTTGTGGGAATATGAAGATTGTCCAGGGTGATTGTAAGACAAGTCCATCACCTCTACGCCGGGTAACACAGAGAGGAAGTCCCCATTGGCTATCTCACCAACTAGACGATTGAATGAAAGGTACAGGTAGCGCAAGTTGGTGAGGTTCTCAAACCAGGAGGACTGTAGGTGATCTAGAGAGTTTCCGGATAGTCTCAGCTCCTGCAGCTTGGATAGCTTCCTGAAGGCATATGGGTGTATCTGTAGTGCCCCATTGGGTGTATTACAGGGCGAGCAGAAAAACGGGGTGTTAGAACACACAGGGCAGTTACCTGACAGGCCCAGAAGCCTCAGGCTAGTGAGGCCACTAAGATCATGCTGGTGAATGTAGGTGATAGTGTTCTGTTTGAGTTTGAGCTGCTGGAGGGATGGGGGGAGGAACAGGGGGACACCTATCAATCTGTTGTTTGACAGCGATAAACTAGCAAGGTTGGTGAGGTGGGAGAAAGTTCTGTTTTCGATGACTAGTCCATTACAGACACTCTCGTAGTCGCAATTTCCAATTAAGTGGATTGTTTCTAAGAGTCTGACATGCATGAAGTCGTTTGGCCTGATGGTTTTGATGCAGTTGAACTTCAGGCTCAAAAACCGCAGCTTGGACGGAAGGGCACTTGGCACTGCAGAAAGACCATTACTATCAAGGAGCAGTTCCTTGAGCTGATCCAGCATGGAGAATGTTTGGTTCTCTATTGTCAGAGGATGTTTCTGGGGGTGGAAGTTATTGCTAAGGTCTAGTCGAGTCAGGTTTCGGAGGTTCCTGAACGAGGTGCCGGAGAGTTTCTTGATCCTGTTAGAGGAAAGGTCGAGCCGTGTGGCATTCCGGCTGATATCCTGGGGTACCTGGAGTAGCTTCCTGTCCGAGCAGTCAAAGGACTCTGATTGGTTGAGAGAGATGACATCGCAGGGTAGTTTCCTCTGAGCCCAGGTCCTCCCAGAGCAGGAGAGGGAGAGACACAGCAACACCAGGATGAACAGCAGTCTCTGAAAGGCAGGGGAAAGAGGAAACCTGTGGGAAGAGGATATCATATGAATATTGATTGAAAATACCTGATTCCCAAAGTAGTCTTGGTTCTCTGCAAGAGGGGAGTGAGAGGTAAGACAAAATGATATATAAGATGACAATGGCACAGATAGTATTGCTATATTCGTTGAGCGCTTCAGCTTAGGTTATCAACTTTTTTTTAATTGGATTGTGAGTAGGCTACAGTGGTGGCTGCTGAGGGCAGGACAGCTCATAATAATGGCTGGAATTGAGTATAATGGCTAGAATTGAGTGAATGGAATGGTATCAAACATATTAAAACCATGTGTTGATGCCAATCCATTTACTCCATTCCAGACGTTATTATGAGTCGTCATCTCCTCAGCAGCCTCCACTGGTAGGCTACCTGATGTCTCTCTCTGCGGCTTACTGAAAGGGGGGGAGATGAACAATGGGACATTTGTATCATTAATTGTATAGTGCTTTGTAAGTCTGTAACATGTTGAAACCGTTGATGTGTTGAACGATTGTGTGCTTTTGGTATAAAACCTGTGTGTTATCGCTCATTTAGGGGATACCTTTGCTATTGTTCAGGTTGGCGTGCCCTGGGAGGACGAGGACATCATCGTAATCCAAATTCTACGGGAACATAATTGTGTCTAGGGCAAGATGTGCTCCTCTTCACTGCTGTCTGCTTTCATTCTCCCTTGGCTCGCCTTCCTTATTATCTGATGGGTATATATTTATTGTGTGTTGGCCGGAGATAATCAGAACTTAAATATATTGTGATACATGAAGTAATTATTGAGTATTTGTGTCACGAATCTCGCCGAAGATGGTGCCTCTTCCTGTTCGGGCGGCGCTCGGCGGTCGTCGTCGCTGGCCTATTAGCTGCCATCGATTCCCTTTCCGTTTGTTTCTGTTTATTGGGTAATTGGGTACACCTGTTTTGAGTTAGTGTTTGTTTGTAGGCCATTTAAGGGCACTTGGCCGGCTGGGTATTTGTGCGGGCTTGTTCTCTGTTATTTTGGTGTTGGTGTATAAGTGTCATCTCATTATTTTCCGGACAGTTTTAGTCCTGTGTATTTTGGACGGGTGGTTTCATACGCCCTAGTGTTGGCATGTCCATGTCTTCGCTGTCGTTGGAATAAATAGATTCACGTACGATATTACCTGCTCTCTGAGTTTGACTCCTCCACCGCACCATTTATAGAAGTCGTAACAATTTGTGCTGATGACGAAACTGAGATTCAACTATTTTGTGCTTCTGATCAGCAGTGAACGTTTGAAACACTAGCCGCTGAAGATTGTGTCAATAATGAACATACAAACTCTTTCCCTGAAAATGAAATGTATTTTGTATCTGATATCTCACTGGTCATTCCCATATTCCACTTCCTGACGCAAAGAACCTGTGTGTTTCAGATTAGTCCCGAGGACTTCTCCTCTCGTAAAAAAAAATATATATATATATATATATATATATATAAATAAAATCAAGTTTGTGTAGTAGCCCTACAGTGAGGGGAAAACATTTATCATGATCTTACTTCTGCTTTCCTGAAAATAATCTTTTAAGGTAGCTTTTAGTTCAAGATTTAACTAATTGAATTTGCCATATATATTTTACTTATTAATTTATACATCTGTAAATAATGCATAGATATGCTTAAAATGTTTAAGTATATACAAAAACAATACTGTGAAGTGCCCTGTAAGGAAATATTTAACTTGATGGTTCATGTGTGCCATGTCATAGGGAGAGCATTTGGGCTGTCCATCCATTGTTGAATGATGTTGGGATGTATCAACACAACATTTCAGTTCTCCTCATATCCTAAGCCCATCATAGGAATGTACTGGTCATAGGGAACCATCAAACTCTTCAATTAAATTAAAGGTACTTTTAAAAGTGAGCCAAAATATGAAGATTCTCTCATTTAGACATCCAATTAATTTCTGATACACAAATGTCTTGGTACTTACCAGTGTTCCTTCATAGTGCTCCCAGAGAGATGTCAGACAGTAGGGGTGGATGAGCCAACTCTTTTTTTTTGTGTACATCACACAGGAAGTCATCTGGAGCCTTGCTGGTTGAACTTCCACATCGAGAGTGTATTCTGAGTATTTTGTATGAGTATTCTGAATGCTCTGTGAATTCTGACCTCTTTACATGGATGTTGAAACTTCCTCTAAGTGCATGGTATGTGGGTTCTGGGGTCAAGGTTGTGCAAAGCATCCCAATAGGCCCCAGCCACACATAAATGGATTAAATGCTCAAGGAATGCACTACGAATCTGTTTAATCCATCAAAATGTTAACTCTCTGTTGTCCGTCAACGTATGACCCCATAGAAAAATCATTGTCTCTATCCGTTTTTCTCGGTGTGCCCGGGACCTCTCTGTACAATGTACTCCCACCCCCTTTAGTAATATCTTTGTTCCTCTATTTAGAAAAGCGGAATGATCCTTGGATGATCTCACCCCAACCCAACCCCGTGATTGTGCATGTAATTTGTCCACCTCAGAGGAAAAAGAGGCTACAGATTGTCTCTACAGTAAGAACAGTTTTAGAATTGTGATAGGTGCCTTTCTTTGGTTTGAAATATGTAGCTTGGTTTTTGAGGTTGATGGAGATTGATTAGGGGTTGGAACTAAAGCCTACCCTGTAACTCCTCTGGACCAGGGTTGTAGACCACAATACATGTTTCTAGGTTTGGGTAGGTTATGTTCTAAGTGTTAGTTACTAGTTACCAGTGAAATTGTAATCAGTAACGTAACTTTTGGAATACCACAACTCAGTAACGTAATCTGATTACTTTCAGTTACTTTTGGATTACTTTTCCTTTAAGAGGTATTAAAAGACAAAAGGATCCATCAAACTAATTTGGTGTGCCGTAGTGGTCTCTGACTTTTAGTCAGACTCTCAGGTGGAACAAACTTGAGCCTTTTTTCAAGGCTGATTTGAATGTCAGTGAGAACAGAATGGTGTCAATGTATTTTTTTCACAAACAACCTTTCTGAAAAAGAATTGTAAAAGTAATTTTGTTTTTTTAAATCATGTTTAATCTGATTACACCATCCAACTCAATGCTTACTTGCAGGTTCCTTCTCGACAATGCAACACCGATAAGACATAAAAGATAATACAGTACAAACATAAAGTAAATGGCTCAGTAGCACCTTCCTAAGGGTGTACTATCTTGAACCTAAAAGGGTTCTTCAAAGACGCTTGGACCTCCTTTTTTGATATTTTCAGTGGTATTGTTAACAAACACGTCATAGTTGAAGTGTACCTATGATGAAAATTACAGGCCTCTCTCATCTTTTTAAGTGGGAGAACTTGCACAATTGGTGGCTGACTAAATACTTTTTTGCCCCCCTGTATATAATAAGTAAGTTGAAAACATTGTATGTTAAAAGCACTGTGTGTGTGTATACTTCCACAGCCTTTTTGGGGGGGAGGGTAAGATGTCCAAATAAAAATGTCTAGTTGAATGAACATGAGACAATTTGATCAAGCATATCATTTTAAGTTGACTGAATTCTTGCCGGTCTTTTGTTATGTTGGAGCTAAATTTGGCCAACTAATAATGTTAAAGTCCCAGTGCAGTCAAAAATGTGATTTTCAGGTTCACGAAAAGTTGAGTCAACTAAAAAAAGTCTGTGGAACCACTATGTTTTGGTATTGGTTTCATTAGTCCACTGTTGATACAGTCCCAGAATGTTTTGCATGTCAGCAGTCAAGATGTCAAGATATTGGGCTTTTAAGAAGAGTGTCTCCAGGCACATCATCATGATGACCAACCAATTCTTTCTTTTTTCTTTAACCAGGTAGGCTAGTTGAGAAGAAGTTCTCATTTACAACTGCGACCTGGCCAAGATAAAGCATAGCAGAGTGACACAAACAACAACACAGAGTTACACATGGAATAAACCAACATACAGTCAATAATACAATAGAAAAAGTCTATATACAGTGTGTGCAAATGAGGTAGGATAAGGGAGGTAAGGCAATGAAAAGGGTCATGAAAAGTTGAGTCAATGACAGCGGTCAAACCAAGATGAACCAACCAATGACAGGGGTCAAACCAAGATGAACCAACCAATGACAGGGGTCAAACCAAGATGAACCAACCAATGACAGGGGTCAGACCAGGAGCCAATCAAACAACAAGAGAAGCCGTGTGTGTGTGTGTGCGTTTGTGCGTGTGCGCGTGTGTGTTTTCTGGATTGCTCCTGGGCTGCATTGGTCTCCGAACCCTCCCTCTGCCTACACAGATAGAGACAGCCATGCCTTGGCATGTAGCCTAAATATCATCCCCCCAAGACATGCTAACCTCACACCATTACAACAACACTGGAGGTTAACATTTATTGGGAGGGTATGATATTTGTGCGTCTGTTACTTTGTCACTAATAATTATTCACGATTTAATCAGGACTATCCGTAATCAGGGTAGCATCCACATATTATATTCTTATTTACAATAAAACTGACTCCAAAATGACACAATACATTATTTACAATAATTTTTTATTGGGCAAAAAATAATCTGAAACACAACCAAAACAAACAGCAAATGCATCTGACAAATTTGTCACAAGCTTGACGTAGCCATTGCATGTTAAGAATATGGGACCAAATATTACACTTTTGAGTTTAACTACCTTAATATACATAGAAGTGAATTTGTCCCAATACTTTTGGTCCCCTAAAATGGGGGTGACTATGTACAAAACGTGCTGTAATGTCTAAACGGTTCACCCGATATGGATGAAAATACCCTCAAATTAAAGCTGAGAGTCTGCACTTTAACATTGTATCATTGTGTTGGAGTACAGCACCAAGACAAAAACAAAGAATGTGTCCTAATACTTTTGGAGCTGACTGTATTTCTGAAATGGATACAGTCGATTTGGCCACATAAACACAACCAGACTTGACAAATCAAGCTGACTGTCACGCACAAGGCAAAGGAAATAGAAAATAGTGCCAAATAGTCTGGCTGTGATTGTTACTCTGTGCATTCTAAGAGCACTCTTTTCTTCAGAGCTTTTCCAAAACAAAGGAGACTTTTTTTATCATGCACTTCTACAACTCCATCCCCCACACAACAAAACACATACATTCTCCTC